>NC_069507.1:137047535-137347535 GCF_027579735.1 Bombina bombina | reverse complement strand
CGCTAGTAAATACAAAGAGGAGAGTCTAATCCACTGGCTAGTATGGTACCACCATCTATTTACATTAGCGCTAGTAAATACAAAGAGGAGAGTCTAATCCACTGGCTAGTATGGTACCACCATCTATTTACATTAGCGCTAGTAAATAAAGAGAGGAAAGTCTAATCCACTGGCTAGTATGGTACCACCATCTATTTACATTAGCGCTAGTAAATAAAGAGAGGAAAGTCTAATCCACTGGCTAGTATGGTACCACCATCTATTTACATTAGCGCTAGTAAATACAAAGAGGAGAGTCTAATCCACTGGCTAGTATGGTACCACCATCTATTTACATTAGCGCTAGTAAATACAAAGAGGAGAGTCTAATCTACTGGCTAGTATGGTACCACCATCTATTTACATTAGCGCTAGTAAATAAAGAGAGGAGAGTCTAATCCACTGGCTCGTATGGTACCACCATCTATTTACATTAGTGCTAGTAAATAAAGAGAGGAAAGTCTAATCCACTGGCTAGTATGGTACCACCATCTATTTACATTTGCACTAGTAAATACAAAGAGGAGAGTCTAATCCACTGGCTAGTATGGTACCACCATCTATTTACATTAGCGCTAGTAAATAAAGAGAGGAGAGTCTAATCCACTGGCTCGTATGGTACCACCATCTATTTACATTAGTGCTAGTAAATAAAGAGAGGAAAGTCTAATCCACTGGCTAGTATGGTACCACCATCTATTTACATTTGCACTAGTAAATACAAAGAGGAGAGTCTAATCCACTGGCTAGTATGGTACCACCATCTATTTACATTAGCGCTAGTAAATACAAAGAGGAGAGTCTAATCCACTGGCTAGTATGGTACCACC
Source organism: Bombina bombina (assembly GCF_027579735.1). Taxonomy (NCBI): domain Eukaryota; kingdom Metazoa; phylum Chordata; class Amphibia; order Anura; family Bombinatoridae; genus Bombina; species Bombina bombina. The sequence goes on along the minus strand of NC_069507.1, from coordinate 137,346,666 downwards.
ATCTATTTACATTAGTGCTAGTAAATAAAGAGAGGAGAGTCTAATCCACTGGCTCGTATGGTACCACCATCTATTTACATTAGCGCTAGTAAATACAAAGAGGAGAGTCTAATCCACTGGCTAGTATGGTACCACAATCTATTTACATTAGCGCTAGTAAATACAAAGAGGAGAGTCTAATCCACTGGCTAGTATGGTACCACCATCTATTTACATTAGTGCTAGTAAATAAAGAGAGGAGAGTCTAATCCACTGGCTAGTATGGTACCACAATCTATTTACATTAGCGCTAGTAAATAAAGAGAGGAGAGTCTAATCCACTGGCTAGTATGGCACCACCATCTATTTACATTAGCGCTAGTAAATAAAGAGAGGAGAGTCTAATCCACTGGCTAGTATGGTACCACAATCTATTTACATTAGCGCTAGTAAATAAAGAGAGGAGAGTCTAATCAACTGGCTAGTATGGTACCACAATCTATTTACATTAGCGCTAGTATATACAGAGAGGAAAGTCTAATCCACTGGCTAGTATGGTACCACAATCTATTTACATTAGTGCTAGTAAATAAAGAGAGGAGAGTCTAATCCACTGGCTAGTATGGTACCACTATCTATTTACATTAGTGCTAGTAAAACTTGTGTATTTAGAAGAACATCTTTTAAAAATCTAATGCATGTTTTGCATAGCAGATTAAAAGGGTATGTATTTTACCCCGCAAGGTCTTTATCCCCTATACTTACACATTTTAATGCTTATTGCAAAACTTTTTAGATTGTGTTTGTGAGACACCTGCTTAACCTTCTGCCCTTCTGCCTTTCTTTTGTTACACCCCCCGCCCCTGGATGGTTAGTGAAGCTCTGCATCTTGACAGCGTTATCTTGGAGTTTTAAAGGGACAAAATTGGAATCCAAATGGATGCATTTCAGTTTTGAATAGATGCATTTTTGTACTATAAATGTATTAGCAAAAATGCTTCTAATAAAAGCTATAGCTGTTTCAAATGTGTATATAAAGGGGACAGTCAACACCAGAATTTTTGTTGTTTAAAAAAAAAAGATAATCCCTTTTTTACCCATTCCCCAGTTTTGCATAACCAACACTGTTATAGAAATACACTTTTTACCTCTGTGATTACCTTGTGTCTATGCTTCTGCAAACTGCCCCCTTATTTCAGTTGTTTTGACAGACTTGCATTTTAGCCAATCAGTGCTCACTCTAGGGTAACTTCACGTGCATGAGCTCAATGTTATCTATATCAAACACGTGAACTAATGCCCTCTAGTGGTCAAAATGCATTCAGATTAGAGGCAGTCTTCAAGGTCTAAGAAATTAGCATATGAACCTCCTAGGTTTACCTTTTACTTAAGAATACCAAGAGAACAAAGCAAAAAAATTGGAAAGTTGTTCAAAATTACATTCCCAGTTTTTTTGGACTTGACTGTCCCTTTAAGTAAGCACCGTGTGCCAGCATTTTAAGCACAGCATTTGCTCAGAGAGCCTAAGGTGGTTGTACCATCTGGTTATGACTCAATTTGTTAATTGCTGACATGATACAAGCCCCAATGGCACTCTGAGCAGCTGCAGTATTTAAAATGCTGGTGCACTGAGAATATCTAGCTATGCTTCACATGCACATGCAGAGAAAAATGTTAACACTAAAACAGTGATAACTTACTAGAAGCATTTGTGCTAGTACATATATACTGCAAATATGTTTCTATGCAAAGATGTAATTAATCTACATGCATTTACATTTTGACTGGAATGTCCCTTTAAGTACTCGTGCACCCTGTTACAGAAGCAGTGCACATTTAGAAATCATTGATATTGTTGATTAACAAGCAGTATCATGCACTTCTGTTTAGAATGCACAATACAGATCAGGGGCTGGCTGTTTTTTTCAGTTTCAGCATTGCTCTATATTATTCCCAGTGGCTTTTGTTTTATGTTTGTTATGTAAAGCTTCTGCTTTCTATTGTGTAATGTAAACCAAAGTGCAAGGTAAAGAGAAGCCAACAACGTCACTGATTTGTGAGAGCACAAAACTTCTATCATAGAATGCAACAACACATGTATTACAAAATGGCGGCTCCTAGTATAAAGATGCAGTGCTTTGCCAACTAGCTTCTGTAATAGTTTAATATAAGAGAACTACTTTAAAAATAGCTGCAGGTACAGGAGGATAAACAATAGTATGATGCGTAGTATCCCTGCTACTCTAGTTTAATGTCTGTTAACTGGATGGCCATGGCCATGACATTACTGTCATAACAGGCACTTGTCTAGGACAGTGATTTATGTCCCTGATGCAGTAAGGTGTGCTGTACCTTTTAAGGAGACCTAGAAATCAATTAGGCGTTTATTGTAGTAGTCATTCATTTTATCTCTCTGTTTGCAGCATGAGGCTGCGTGTATTGAATTATTGTACTTCTTACTCTGACAGTTTACTATTTGGATATACTGGTTTGGCTTTTGCTTTTCCTGTCTACGTTTCTGTATCAACCCCTTATTTTGGACTGACTTGGTATTTGACTTTAGCTTGTTTTTGGATTCTGTATTTGTTTAATGATTTTGTACTCTTAATTTCCTTTTACCTTGGATTCCTCTGCTATCAGGAGATCTGCATTTAAAGGGACACTAAACGGATTTTTTTTCTTTCATGAATCAGATAGAGCATGCCATTTTAAGCAACTTTCTAATTCACACCTATTATCAATTTTTCTTTGGTCTCTTGCTATCTTTTTTTAAAAAGCAGAAATGTGATGCATAGGAGCCGGCCCATTTTTGGTTGAGAACCTGGGTTATGCTTGCTTATTGGTGGGTACATGTAAGCATCCAATTAGCAAGCACTATCCATGGTGCTGAACCTAAAATGGGATGGCTGCTAAGATTTCTATTCCTGCTTTTAAAATAAAGATAGCAAGAGAACAAAGAAAAAATGACAATAGGAGTAAATTAGAAAGTTGCTTAAAATTTCATGCTCTATCTGAATCACGAAAGAAAAAATTTGGGTTCAGTGTCCCTTTAAGTAACCTATGAAAATTTGTCTTCGTCTGGATAGCGAGACTAAACATTTACAACAGTATTTTTCCTTTAATATTTTATTTATAAATTAACAGTTACTTTCTAGTACTTATTTCTTGTTTTGTTTTCTAGGTGCTGATTAAAGTACTAGAGAGAGTTCAGCTACTAAGTTTAGTCTCATTGCTCTCTTACCCTGGTCTTTGAATACTGTGTGTTACTTGCAGTGTCCTGTTAAGGGTTTGTGTTGAGTTGGGCCTCTCAGCCATTGATTCTATCTTTTTTTAGTTTAAAACAGTGACTGTGGTGAAGACTGTTTGCTGTTTGTTACAATTCCTTTAGAATTGTATGGAATTGTTGGTCTATTGATATAGAAGTGAATAGAACAATCTTTATTGCATACATTAAAATAATTTATATTGCCCACAAAAAGAAAAACAAAAGTTATTGTTGGTAAAAATATGTTTACATTCTTCATGGCACAAAACTAAAATAAGTTAATAACATCAATGAAAAATCATAGTATTTATTGTAACGTCAGTAACTTTTCAGATAATCTACTGATTTAAAAAAAATAAATAATAAACAACAATTCATAAACTATAGACTGCTGTTACTACACAAAAGAGTAAAGAGAAAACAAAAAAAGAGGGAGGCGACAAAGAGCCACTGCTCTGTAAGACCCATTTAATGACCTCATCAGAATCATAAATGAGTTGGTATAATTTAGCCTCCAAGTTGAGATGTATCTAAACAGGCAACAGGTCTATATTGCAATAGAAGTTTACACGTTTCAAACAATAATACAATTGTAAAAATAAGAATTGAGCTCTAGAAACTCCTTGACAGAATGGAGCCCTATTTGTCTCCCTGCGATTAGCTATTAAGGCTTGTGTGGCATTTAACATCCTTCTACTATTTACCACATCAGAGTGAAAGTGTTCAATGTGAACTTACTGAAAAAAAACACACACAGATTACACAATCACAACGCAATAGTTACAATCGCAACACATTACAGTCACTACACAAACACAACGCATACCTGCACAAACACATACTACATAGTCAGTAAAAACTACATTCACTAGAAAAATACATACACACACGCTACACAAACACTACACACTACACACACAAACACTACACACAATTAAAGGGACACTCAAGTCAAAATTAAACCTTCATGATTCAGATAGAGCAGCAATTTTAAACAACTTTACAATTTACTTCCATTAACAAAATGTGCACAGTCTTTTTACATTTACACTTTTTGAGACACCAGTTCCTACTGAGCATGTGCAAGAATTCACAGAATATACATATATGCATTTGAGATTGGCTTATGGCTGTCACATGATACAGGGGGGAGTGGAAATAGACATAACTGTCAGAAAAAAAATCTACTTCTCATTTGAAGTTCAGGTTAAGTGCCATTGCATTGTCTTGTTATCATGCATTTGTTGATTATGCAAATCTACTTTATTTACTGGTTCTTTAAGCATGCACATATTGTATCAGGATACATGCCTTTTGCAGAAATCTGCTAGGAAGAATATGCATAATTTTATGATGGCATGCAAAAGACATAAAAGTTTAAAATATTACTTAGACAAGATTTGTTTTAAACACTACTAATACCAAATGCTAAGCAAGCACAGTAGCACATTCACTAGAAGTAATATAAATATTAATTGGCAAAAACAATTTTATTAAACTAGCATCTAAAATATGGATTATACAAACATAACACATGATATATTGTAAGAGTGTATTTCTGTTATTTTCACATAACTTCCTATTGCTCTGGGTATTTAAATTTCAAATTAAAAGTGGGTTAGTACTTCATACCCTTGTTTTTTTAAATCATGCTGTTGAATTACCCATATTCGGTATCACGCAGCTGTGCTGTTATTTCAGCTACTTGAAAGACTTCTTTCTTTCTGGACAATGTTAAATGCTCCATGAAATGGATGATGCCTTGTATGTCTTAAAAAAAAAAAGACTCAAAATATTCTTATTATCAATGATTTTGTTGGGATATTTTCCAGTTTCCTGCTGTTGCTCCCCCCCAGGGTACTTTCCTTTCTCAGTGCACAGGAAGAGATATTTAGAAGCACAGACTCTGTTGCTCAAGCAGCATAATATAATATTTCTCTAGTGCAGCTGCATTCTTTTTACCATGATACAGGCACAGCTGTGCCCCAATATGCGACCTTTTAAAAGTTGAAAGCAAAAATATATCATGCTAGGAATGTTAAACAGATAGCAAAGAGGAAGTGAATTTTTGTATTTCTAGATGAGGGAATAAAAACATGCAACATCATGGGTAATTATACAAGCAGTTGTAATTGTTTCTCATGTTGAGCTAAGTTCACTTAGGAACTTTCTTTTCTACTCAATAGTTAAAGGGACAGTCTAGTGAAAATTAAACTTTAATGATTCAGATAGGGGATGTCATTTTAAACAACTTTCCAATTTACTTTTATCATCACATTTGCTTTGTTCTCTTGATGTTCTTTGTTGAAAGCTTAACCTAGGTAGGCTGATATGCTAATTTCTAAGCTCTTTAAGGCCACCTCTTATCTCTGTACATTTTGACAGTTTTTTTTAGAGCTAAACAGCGTTAGTTCATGTGTGCCATATAGACAACATTGTGCTCCTGTGGAGTAACCTAGGAGTCAGCACTGATTGGCTAAAATGCATATCTGTCAAAATAACTAAAATAAGAGGCTTAGATACAAGGTTATCACAGAGGTAAAAAGTTTATTAATATAACAGCGTCGGTTATGCAAAACTGGGGAATGGGTAATAAAGAAATTATCTATCTTTTTAAACAATAATACATTTTGGAGTAGACCGTCTCTTTAAATATGTCTGCAGTTATTGGCAACTATCATTTTGCTTTGAATTAACTTTATGGTATAGATTTATGTAGCTGTAAATGCAGCTGTTTCCGCGTGAGCCTTCAGGCTCGCCAGAAACATAGTTAAAGAGACACTGAACTCAAATTTTTTCTTTCGTGATTCAGATAGAGCATGAAATTTTAAGCAGCTTTCTAATTTACTCCTATTTTCAATTTTTCTTTATTCTCTTGGTATCTTTATTTGAAATGCAAGAATGTAAGTTTAGATGCTGGCCCATTTTTGGTGAACAACCTAGGTTGTCCTTGCTGATTGGTGGATCAATTCATCCACCAATCAAAAACTGCTGCCCAGAGTTCTGAACCAAGAAAAAAGCTTAGATGCCTTCCTTTTCAAATAAAGATAGCAAGAGAACGAAGAAACATTGATAATAGGAGTAAACTAAAAAGTTGCTTAAAATTGCATGCTCTATCTGAATCACGAAAGAAAAAAATTGGGTTCAGTGTCCCTTTAAGAAGCAATGGTCTAAAGACCGCTGTTTCTTAAATCATCCGCCACCTCTGAGGTGGCGGATATCAATCATCCCAATCAGACACCGATTGGCCGCGAAGGTGCAGGGGGTCGGTATTGCACAAGCATTTCACATGATGTCGGGGATAAAGGGATAGAAAGGTCAAAATTGAAAGCTTTAAATAGAAGCATTTTTGCAATATACTTTCATTAGCAAAAATGCAGCAGAGGATCAGGATTCAATCACCATGCCTGCTTAAAGAGCTGTCGGTGATGTGTAGTGCATCAGTGAAGACATTGGGGTAGATTTATCAAACAGTTGCAATCTACCCCTCGTAGTTTCAGGTTCCCCTGAAACTGAAGTTAAGAAGCAGCAGTCTTAAGACCGCTGCTCCTTAAAGGGATACTAAACTAAACATTATTCAGCTAGAGCATGCACTTAAAAACAACTTTCTAATTTACTCCTATTATCCATTTTTCTCCGTTCTCTTGGTATCTTTATTTGAAAAGCAGGAATGAAAGCTTAGGAGCCAGCCCATTTTAGGTTTAGCACCTGGGTACTGCTTGCTGATTGGTGGCTAAATGTAGTCACCAATCAGCATGCACTATCCAGATTGCTGAACCAAAAATGGGCCGGCTTCTAAACTTTTTTCTTGCTTTTCCAAATAAAGATACCAAGAGAATGAAGAAAAAATGATAATAGGAGTAAATTAAAAAGCTGCTTAAAATTCAATGCTCTATCTGAATCATGAGGGAAAAATTTGGGTTTAGTATCCCTTTAACTCTTCCACCACCTCTGAGGTGGCGGACAGCAATCATCCCAATCGGATTTACACCCCCTGCTAGCAGCCAATTGGCCGCGAATGTGCAGTGGGCGGCATTGTACAATCATTTCATGAGATGGTTATGTTTATTGATGTGTGGTGGACATGATCCGCTACAGCGGATCATGTCCGCCCGCACAATGATAAATCGGCCCCTTCATTTGTGTCATGAGAGCTACTGCTGACTCTCTGAGAAGGTGTGGTGTTTGATATCTGGCACACAGGGCACTCACAGCATATGTGTGTATGCCACTGGAAAAAAAAAAACGTAATAACTTTTACTAGAAGCATTTTTGTTAATGGAAGTATATTGCAAAAATGCTTCTATTTAAATCTTCAATCTTGACCTTTCTATCCCTTTGAATAACAAATATATATAGACATAAATCATTATATAGATAACATAATAATAAGTGTAGAATTACACTTTTTGCTATAAATTCAATAAATGTAATCTAGAAGAAAACTAAACTGGTGCTTTTGTACCAAAATGGAAATAGTAATAACTGAATTAGCAGTAAATCTTCATTCTGATTGGATTGGCATAGTCAAAAAAGGGAGCAATAAAAAGCGAGCATTCTTTCTTGATTTACTTCTCACATTGGCCCTGATGATAAAAGGATCATCAGACCCACAAGAAATGAGTCTCGCAATCCATGACTCCAACAATATTTTAAAAGCTAACATGCTACACCTTCTCCTGCCTGCGTTGACCTTATCTTCCCTTCTCCTTAAAGTCACTACCTTTCCTTTCTCCTTAAAGTCACTTCCCTCTACAACACACATGGACTCTATTCCTATCACTCAGCCAACCTTGCTCCACTGATACTAAGCTTAGACACTCACATAAGACTCTCATTTTCTTTCTCTTACCATCTTTTGTCTCCTTGCAGCTGGGGATGCCTCGCTTAACCCAGGTCCACCCTCTGCCTCCCTCTACTCACTACCCCAACTGACACCTCCAAAACCTTGCCCACATAACCCTCTCAACCTTACTAACTGCACATCTGTTAATACCCCACAATTCTCTTGTGCCCTTTAGAATGCATGCTCTGTATGCAATAAGCTCACTTCTATTCATGACTTATTCATTTCACGATCACTTAAAGGGACAATCTACACCAGAATATTTATTGTTTTAAAAGCTAGATAATCCCTTTATTACCCATTCCCTAGTTTTGCATAACCAACACAGTTATATTAATACACTTTTTACCTCTGTGATTATCTTGTATCTAAGCCTCTGCAAACTACCCCTTATTTCAGTTCTTTTGACAGACTTGCATTTTAGCCAATCAGTGCGGGCACCTAGGAACTCCACGTGCGTGAGCACAGTGTTATCTATATGAAACACATGAACTAACACCCTCTAGTGGGGAAAAACTGAGGTAAGAGGCGGCCTTCAAAGGATTATAAATTAGCATATGAACATCCTAGAGTTAGCTTTCAACTAAGAATACCAAGAGAACAAAACAAAATTGGTGATAGAAGTAAATTGGAACATTGTTTAAAATGACATGCCCTATCTGAATAATTAAAGTTTGTTTTGGACTAGACTGTGCCTTTAACCTGTAAGCCCTCACATAAACTTGTCTCTCCCCCTCTAACACAATTGCTGAAGCCAATCTGTCCTATGGTGGCCTACACTTCAGTCAAACTCCCAGGCCAGAGACAGACAAGGAGGGTGAGTAGGCATTCTTCTGGCTCCATACTGTACCTTTCATTGCATTTCTTCACCCCCCTCTCTTTACTTCTCATCTTCTAAAGTTCATGCTATCTGCCTTTTCTCCCCTGTAGATCTCCATGTTGCTTTTATCTATTGGCCCGAAAGGCTCTGTCTTGGGTCCATTGCTTCTCTCTCTTTATACATCCTCCCTTGGAAAACTTATAACCTCCTTTGGGTTCCAGTACCACTTATATGCTGATTATACCCAAATCTATTTTTCCTCTCCTGATATCTCTCCCTTTTTAACTCAACCAGATTACCACCTATCTCTCTGCATAAAACTGTCTCCAACCTTGTATAGCATCAGACGCTCGTTGAAAACACACCTATTCAGAGAGGCTTTTTCATCTTAACCAAAATAATTCTTGAACTGCCTTGACTCACTACCGCAACTACAATCCATGTGACAAGCTACCCCAAACCTTATGTCTCTGTACCCTCAACCTGTAGACTGTAAGCTTTCAGGATGCTAGTCCCGGGATTTGCAAAGAAGTGTGCATCTGCCATGTGCAGACACAGTCATGTTATTTGTCTACTCAGTTTAAGGAAGTTTACTATGACATCTTGTGAGATTTCAGTAAAATCTCACAAGATCGCAGTAAAGCAAAGCATGACCTCAGTACTGCTGATGCTGACTGACTATTGGTTGTTTTTTTTCCCAACCTGCAGCTGGACAGTAGCTGAAGGATAACTGTTCAAAGAGCCCTTACTATTGTGAGATGAAGACATTTTGAGGTAAAATATCTTCCTTTTTTACGTAGAGATGTTTATGTGATATTTTCTAGTCAGCTTTTTACAGCTATGCTGCATCACTTTAAAGTGCTTCAACATTTGGGTATCATTTTCTTTGTCAGCTTTTTACAGTTATGCTGCTTCACTTTCAAGTGATTTGGCATATAAGTATTATGTCCCTTTAGCTATGAAAAGGGGTGGAAAATAAAATAGAGTTTTGGAAAGAGGAAAAAAATAAATTACTAGTCCATAAAATGTTAAATGTAGGGAGAAGCACAAAATCGTAGTTGTTTGCAGCAATTTCTTACTAGTCAAAATTAGAGGACTATGGGAAGTTTCCAGCTGGGACTGTTAACTACATTAGTAGTTTTATGATTTTTGCTTGGTTAAAGGAACAGATTACAATTTTTGTAAAACACCTGTGGCTGCCTAAAACATATCTTATAACTCAATAATTAACTATCGCCTAGATTACGAGTTTTTGTCGGTAATGGTGTGCGGTGCTAACGAGCATTTTTTTCTCAATGCTCACTTAAGACAAAGCTGGTATTACAGGTGTTTACATACCCGGCGTTAACCTCAGAAAAGTGAGCTCCACATCTCACTGTAATACCAGCGCTGCTTACGGTAGCGGTGAGCTGGCTAAACATGCTCGTGCACAATTTCCCCATAGGAATCAATGGGGGAGAGCCGGCTGAAAAAAAGCAGAGTTCAGCTTCTAACGCAGCCCCATTGATTCCTATGGGGAAATATAGTTTATGTCTATACCTAACATGAACCCTGAGTCTAAACACCCCTAATCTTATACTTATTAACCCCTAATCTGCCGCCCCCGACATCGCCGACACCTACATTATCCCTATGAACCCCTAATCTGCTGCCCCCAACATCGCCAACACCTACTTTTTATTTATTAACCCCTACTCTGCCGCCCCCAATGTCGCCGCCACCTAAATACACTTATTAACCCCTAATCTGCCGCTGCCAACGTTGCCGCTGCTATAATAAATATATTAACCCCTAAACCTAAGTCTAACCCTAACCCCCCTAACTTGAATATAATTTAAATAAATCTAAATAAAATTTCTATTATTAACTAAATTATTCCTATTTAAAACTAAATACTTACCTATAAAATAAACCCTAAGCTAGCTACAATATAACTAATAATTACATTGTAGCTATCTCAGGGTTTATTTTTATTTTACAGGCAACTTTGTATTTATTTTAACTAGGTACAATAGTTATTAAATAGTTATTAACTATTTAATAACTTCCTAGTTAAAATAAATACAAATATACCTGTAAAATAAATCCTAACCTAAGTTACAATTACACCTAACACTACACTATCATTAAATAAATTACCTAAACTAACTACAATTAATTACAATTAAATTAAATAAACTAAAGTCCGGAAAAAAACAAACACTAAATTACAGAAAATAATAAAATAATTACAAGAATTTTAAACTAATTACACCTAATCTAATCCCCCTAATAAAATAAAAAGCCCCCCAAAATAAAAAAAATCCCTACCCTACACTAAATTACAAATAGCCCTTAAAAGGGCCTTTTGCGGGGCATTGCCCCAAAGTCATCAGCACTTTTACCTGTAAAAAAAAAATACAATACCCCCCAACATTAAAACCCACCACCCACACACCCAACCCTACTCTAAAACCCACCCAATCCCCCCTTAATAAAACCTAACACTAACCCCTTGAAGATCACCCTACCTTGAGACGTCTTCACCCAACCGGGCAGAATTGGTCCTCCAGACAGGCAGAAGTCTTCATCCGATCCGGGCAGAAGAGGTTCTCCAAACAGGCAGAAGTCTTTATCCAGGCGGCATCTTCTATCTTCATCCATCCGGAGCGGAGCGGTTCCATCTTCAAGCCATCCGACGCGGAGCATCCTCTTCCATCCGATGACTAACACTAAATGACGGTACCTTTAAGTGACGTCATCCAAGATGGCGTCCCTTCAATTCCGATTGGCTGATAGAATTCTATCAGCCAATCGGAATTGAAGGGACGCCATCTTGGATGACGTCACTTAAAGGTACCGTCATTTAGTGTCAGTTATCAGATGGAAGAAGATGCTTGAAGATGGACCAGCTCTGCTCCGGATGAATGAAGATGCCGTCTGGAAGAAGACTTCTGGCCATCTGGAGGTCGTCTTCTGCCCGGATCGGATGAAGACTTCTGCCCGTCTGGAGGACCACTTCTGCCCGGTTGGGTGAAGACGTCTCAAGGTAGGGTGATCTTCAATGGGGTAGTGTTAGGTTTTATTAAGGGGGGAATGGGTTGGTTTTAGAGTAGGGTTGGGTGTGTGGGTGGTGGGTTTTAATGTTGGGGGGTATTGTATTTTTTTTACAGGTAAAAGAGCTGATTACTTTGGGGCAATGCCCCGCAAAAAGCCCTTTTAAGGGCTATTTGTAATCTAGTGTAGGGTAGGGATTTTTATTATTTTGGGGGGCTTTTTTATTTTATTAGGGGGATTAGATTAGGTGTAATTAGTTTAAAATTCTTGTAATTATTTTATTATTGTCGGGTAAAAGAGCTGATTACTTTGGGGCAATGCCCTGCAAAAAGCCCTTTTAAGGGCTATTTGTAATTTAGTATAGGGTAGGGATTTTTATTATTTTGGGGGGCTTTTTTATTTTATTAGGGGGATTAGATTATGTGTAATTAGCTTAAAATTCTTGTAATTATTTTATTATTTTCTGTAATTTAGTGTTTTTTTCCCCGTACTTTAGTTTATTTAATGTAATTGTAATTAATTGTAGTTAGTTTAGGTAATTAATTTAATGATAGTGTAGTGTTAGGTGTAATTGTAACTTAGGTTAGGCTTTATTTTACAGGTAAATTTGTACTTATTTTAACTAGGAAGTTATTAAATAGTTAATAACTATTTAATAACTATTGTACCTAGTTAAAATAAATACAAAGTTGCCTGTAAAATAAAAATAAACCCTGAGATAGCTACAATGTAATTATTAGTTATATTGTAGCTAGCTTAGGGTTTATTTTATAGCTAAGTATTTAGTTTTAAATAGGAATAATTTATTTAATTGTAGTAATTTTTTTTCGATTATTTTAAATGATATTTAAGTTAGGGGGGTTAGGGTTAGGGTTAGACTTAGGTTTAGGGGTTAATACATTTAGTATAGTGGCGGCAACGTTGGGGTCGGCAGATTAGGGGTTAAGAAATGTAGGTAGGTGTCGGCGATGTTAGGGACGGCAGATTAGGGGTTAATAAAATTAAACTAGTGTTTGTGATGCGGGAGTGCGGTGGTTTAGGGGTTAATATATTTATTACAGTGGCGGCGATGTCCAGTCGGCAGATTAGGGGTTACAAAATTTATTTAACTGTTTGCGATGTGCGGGGGGGCCTCGGTTTAGGGGTTAATAGGTAGTTTATGGGTGTTAGTGTACTTTTTAGCACTTTAGTTAAGAGTTTTATGTTACGGCGTTAGCCCATAAAACTCTTAACTACTGACTTTTAAATGCGGTAGGAGTCTTGACAGGAGAGGGTGTACCGCTCACTTTTTCCAAGACTCGTAATACCGGCGTTAGGCAAATCCCATGGAAAAGATAGGATACGCAATTGACGTAAGGGGATTTGCGGTATGCTCGAGTCGCGGAAAAAAAGTGAGCGGTACACCTGTACCTGCCAGACTCGTAATACCAGCGGGCATTAAAAAGCAGCGTTGAGACCTCTCAATGCTGCTTTTTAACCCTAACGCAAGACTCGTAATCTAGCCGTATATCTTTATTAACAAAATATGAATTCACCTAAATTATGGTATTTTTTTTGTAAATGAATTAGGATATAGCAAAATAATACTCTAACATTGCATGGTTCAATTAAAGAATCAAAAGAATTATTATTTTTATACCAGTGATTCAAAGGACCTGGAAATTAAATGTATCAACATATTCATCTTTATTATCATGTACAATTCTAGATATCCTGTTTTTTTTCTTGCTTTGGTTTTTCCTTTATTCAGCCTGTGCACAAGAATCCTATTAACAGTTTTGCTATTGCTTTTTTCCTTGACTATAAATAATTAATTACTATTTGATAGCTGGCTACAGACAGACCATTGTATTTTTTATTTGTGCATTGTGCATATAAGTCTTCCTCTCAGTCAGCCATTGTATCTGTTTAAAAGGCCTATAGGTCTTCAGACCTTAAAGGGAAAGTTTAAAAATGTTCTCCCCTTTAATTTGTTCCCAATGATCCACTTTACCTGCTGGAGTGTATTACATTGTTTACAAGTATTTCCATTACCCTTATATAGGCATTTGAAATAGTTAATTTAGCCTGTGGTTTCCCCACCTATCCTGAATTTTTTTGTCCTTAAAGGGACAGTCTACACCAGAATTTATATTGTTTAATAAGATAGATAATCCCTTTATTAACCATTCCCTATTTTTGCATAACCAACACAGTAATATAAATACACTTTTTACCTCTGTGATTACCTTGTATCTAAGCCTCTGTAAACTGCCCCTTATTTCAGTTCTATTGACAGACATCCATTTTAGCCAATCAGAGTTGGCTTACCTGAACTCCACGTGCGTGAGCACAGTGTTATCTATATGGCACACATGAGCTAACACCCTCTAGTGGTGAAAAACTGTCAAAATGCCCTGAGAGAAGAGGTGGCCTTCAAGGGCTTAGAAATTAGCATATGAACCTTCTAGGTTTAGCTTTCAACTAAGAATACCAAATGAACAAAGCAAAATTAGTGATAAAAGTAAATTGGAAAATTGTTTTTTTAAATTACATGCTCTAGCGGAATCATAAAAGTTTATTTTGGACTAGACTGTCCCTTTAAGGCCAAGCTGTGTAAACACAGCCAGCAGAAGAAATTACACTCCCAGTAGGGTATAGAAGAGATAAGGTAATAAAATGTTAATTTTCCATTGTTCTCTCTAAGTATTGGTGATTGGTTTATGGACAGATATAAGATAAAGAATCAGGTATATGTACACAATGTGATAAAGTAATGAGATCTGATTATACCTACAAGCTCAACCCATTTTATTAGGTTGTGGCTTAAAAACACAAAACCAGATCATTAATATACACAACTAAAACTTAAAGATCAAATCTCATACGTTTTATACTCTTTCAGAGAAAAAAATATTTTATAGTATACTATCCCTTTAAGCATAACAGCACTCTCCCAAGTGACGGCTAGATTACGAGTTTTGCGTTATGAGTGAAAAAGCCTCATAACGCTACTTTTTCACTACCGCCGGTATTACGAGTCTTGCAGGTATAGCTGTACCGCACACTTTTTTTTGCCGTAACGCGATGTAACTACCGCACCTTTCAAAAAGTCCTTTTTCAATGGGACTTCCATAGCGCCGGTATTACGAGTTTTACCTGGGAAGACACCCTATACCGTCAAGATTCTTTCCGCCATCTAAAGTCAGTAGTTATGGGTTTTGCGCTATAAAGCTGTAGCATAAAACTCATAACTAAAGTGTTACAAAGTACACTAACACCCATAAACTACCTATTAACCCCTAAACCGAGGCCCTCCCGCATCGCAAACACTATAATAAAAATATTAACCCCTAATCTGCCGCTCCGGACATCGCCGCCACTATAATAAACATATTAACCCCTAAACCACCGCACTCCCGCATTACAAACACTAGTTAAATATTATTAACCCCTAATCTGCTGCCCCCAGCGTCACCGCTGCCACTATACTAAAGTTATTAACCCCTAAACCTTACCCTAACACCCCTAACTTTAATATAATTAAAATAAATCTAAATAAAACTTACTATCATTACCTTAATAATTCCTATTTAAAACTAAATACTTACCTGTAAAATAAAATTTAAGCTAGCTACAATATAACATATAATATATATTCACCCGTAATCATGCAGGGTGAATAGCCTGAAACGTTGCATGTTTATCTGATGACTCTGATGTTCCAATAAAAGTTTTTTATTCACAATCCTGGTGCTGTGGAATACTTTGGACTTTGATATACTTTGTGGTGTCTGCAATAACCCCTTCCTACGTGCACAGGAAAAGTGGTGAGGTGCTGTATCTATTGTGATTTCATTTCTCTGGAACTCTTTACCCTGCTCCATCAGACTGTCTCCAACCTTGTATAGCTTCAGGCGCTCTTTGAAAACCCACCTATTCCTCTGATTTTCATCCTACCCAAAATAAATCTTGACCTGCTTTGACTCACTACTGCAACTAAAACCCACATCACAAGCTACACCAATCCTTATGTCTTTGCGCCCTCAACCTGTAGACTGTAAGCTTTTCGGAGCAGGACGCACCTCCTCCTGTACTAGTTTTGTTTAGTCTGTTATGTATTTGTATCATATCACAATTATTGTGTACTCCTATCTCTGTACCCAGTTCCGTGCTATAGAAATAAATGATCATAATAATAATAAGATGGTAAACAAGAGAGCAACAGATGCCTTCACTGGCTTGAGCCAATATTAATATGGAATAGGTGAACTTTCCCACCAGATATAACAACTTGTAGTGTTTGTGCATTATGTAAAGCTTAAATCTTAGTAAAAATATCTGCACCTGCCTTAACCCCTTAATGACCGGACCATTTTTCAATTTTCTTACCCTTAATGACAATGGCTATTTTTACATTTCTGCAGTGTTTGTGTTTAGCTGTAATTTTCCTCTTACTCATTTACTGTACCCACACATATTATATACCGTTTTTCTCGTCATTAAATGGACTTTCTAAAGATACCATTATTTTCATCATATCTTATAATTTACTAAAAAAAAATAATAAAATATGAGGAAAAAATGGAAAAAAACACACTTTTTCTAACTTTGACCCCCAAAATCTGTTACACATCTACAATCACCAAAAAACACCCATGCTAAATAGTTTCTAAATTTTGTCCTGAGTTTAGAAATACCCAATGTTTACATGTTCTTAGCTTTTTTTGCAAGTTATAGGGCCATAAATACAAGTAGCACTTCGCTATTTCCAAACCACTTTTTTTCAAAATTAGCGCTAGTTACATTGGAACCCTGATATCTGTCAGGAATACCTGAATATCCCTTGACATGTATATATTTTTTGTTAGAAGACAACCCAAAGTATTGATCTAGGCACATTTTGGTATATTTTATTCCACCATTTCACCGCCAAATGCGAGCAAATAAAAAAAAAACTTTACATTTTTCACAATTTTAGGTTTCTCACTGAAATTATTTACAAACAGCTTGTGCTATTATGGCACAAATTGTTGTAAAAGCTTCTTTGGGATCCCCTTTGTTCAGAAATAGCAGACTTATATGGCTTTGGCATGGCTTTTTTGTAATTAGAAGGCCGCTAAATGCTGCTGCGCACCACACGTAAATTATGCCCAGCAGTGAAGGGGTTAATTAGGTAGGTTGTAGGGAGCTTGCAGGGTTAATTTTAGCTTTAGGGTAGAGATCAGCCTCCCACCTAACACATCCCACCCCCTGATCCCTCCCAAACAGCTCTCTTCCCTCCCCCACCCCACAAATGTCCCCGCCATCTTAAGTACTGGCAGAAAGTCTGCCAGTACTAAATAAAAGGAGTTTTTTTTTTAATAAAAAAAATAAAATATTTTAGCTGTGATGGACTCCTGCCTTAGCCCCAACCTCCATGATCCCCCCCCCAGCTCTCTAACCCTCTCCCCTATCTAATTGCGGCCATCTTGGGTACTGGCAGCTGTCTGCCAGTACCCAATTTGCACAAAAACATATAAGTATTTTTTGCTTTTTTTCTTTTTTGGGGGGTTTTCTGTAGTGTAGCAGCCCCCCACAATACCCCTACCCCCCTCCCCCTCCCAGATCCTTTTATATGATTTAAAAAAAAATATATTTCCCCCCCCCCCTCTTCCCTCATTGGTGTCAGTGGCCAGCTAATGCGCGCCCCCGCGCGCTCCCGGCACCCGGCGTGCACATTGCACTTCTAGGAACCGGATGCCGGGTAGCGATGGGCCGCCCACCCACCTCCCTGTTGCGCTCCCACCCACCAACGAACTACCGGTGCAGAGAGGGCCACAGAGTGATCCTCTCTGCATCGGAGTCTTCTAAAAAGGTATTGCAGGATGCCTCCATATGGAGGCATCACTGCAATACCCTGAGAGCTGCTGGAAGCGATTGCGATCGCTTCCAGCACTCTCCTAGACAACTGACGTACCAGGTACGTCCATTGTCATTAACTACTTGTTAATGCATGACGTACCTGGTACGTCAGTTGTCATTAAGGGGTTAATATGTTCCCTTTTCTATTTCATAAATGTCTAAACAACTTGATGTAATGTCTTGTTTTATTCCGATTCATTAGAAATGCTTTCCAAAATGAATTGCATGTTTTCCAAGGGTTCCGTGTCATTCCAAACTGCCTGAATCCCTTTTTACACATAGTTTACAATGTTATATTTTATACACATATAAACACATAAATATATTCATATACAGTGTACATATATATATATATATATATTTAATTATTGCTGCGCAAATTGCCCCCTGTGCTGCGTTAGGTGGTTTGCCATGTCGGACAGCATGAAAACAAGGCTCCCATTGGCGCCTATGGAAGCTCGCTCTCGTGAGCACAAGGCTTCCAAGCAATGCGAACGTTTACATGCCCTGGCATTACTGAGTGGAGCAGCAATTTTGCGTTCGTGAAAGTGCAATATTGCACACCATTCGTAATTTAGCCCATAGTCTTTCAGGATTTTCAGATGCTTTCAAACTCTTCATAAATATTATTAATTCAAGATACAGTTTTCTGGTTCTGTGGGACAAAATGGAGAAGTTAACTGTGATGAATTTTGAGTGTAACTTTGTATATTGAGGAAATGTGTATTCTAGAGATGAGGATCACGTTGCTGTTAATAGGATGTGCTTTTTTAATTTTAAAATGTGTGTGGATTCTCTAGTTTAAAGGTCAAGACTTAATGGTTATTTATTTCATCACAGTTAATATTTACTGGCTTCTACATAACAACAGATCTTAAGCAGACAATCGCACTTAAATAAAAACACTGGAAAACAAAATAGAGGTGGCGCAATGACATAAGCTGGTTTAGGTTAAACGTTTACAACATCCAAATATGTTAACCTAGCTAAAGCAATATGTAGTATTTTATGGCGATATTATTCGGTATTAATGAATCTTATACTCTAAGAAATAAAAATAGAGTCTGTACGAATATTTTATAAACAATACGTATTTAATAAGGGGAATTAATAATCAATCTGTTTGTAAATAAGACCTCTAAAAATCAATTCATACCAAAGGGTCAATTTATCAAGCTCTGTACGGAGCTTGATGCCCCGTATTTCCGGCAAACCTTCAGGCTCACCGGAAACAGAAGTTATGAAGCAGCGGTCTAAAGACCGCTGCTCCATAACCTGTCCGCCTGCTCTGAGGCTGCAGACGGAAATCAACCTGATCGAATACGATCAGGTTGATTTACACCCCCTGCTAGCGGGGCAGGGGGCAGTATTGCACCAGCAGTTAACAAGAACTGCTGGTGCAATGATAAATGCTGACAGCGTATGCTGTCGGCATTTATCGATGTGCGGTGGACATGATTCGCTATAGCGGATCATGTCTGTCCGCACCATGATAAATCTACCCCAAATAATCAATCCACTGGTGTAAAACAACTCTTAATTTATTTATTTTTTCTTCTTTTTTTATTTATCTCTTCTTTTATTTTTAATCTATATAGCCTATAAAACATATCAATGAGATGGATGTAGGATAGAAGACACGGTTCTTTATATTTTCTTTTGTCACAATATTGTGAAGTATGAACTGTAATATTGACATTTGATTTGTGATATGTATTTATCCGTTGGTATATAAATAAATATATATATATAAAAAAAAAATATTCACACTTCCAATCATACATTCATACAAACACAGAGCTCTGTTTTTTTAAAAAAAATGGGTATAAAAATGTATAAATATGTATCTTAAAAACTTTCTTATAGTAGCGAGTATGTGAAAAAGGCTTTGTGGCAATTCTTATTGTATACAATTAATATCGATTTCAATTGATTTCTCAGTATGCCACTGAAATTCTTAGCTTTTACAAGGAGCTCTGACAGTGCAGTTGCCATTGATAATACGGTTTCCATGAGTGGTAAAGTCTTATGTAGGGTAAACGACAGACTGGAGAGAGTAAAAAACACACACAGAGAGAACGCCAAAAATTTGAGATCTCACTTGGTCAAATAGCTGGCAAAAACGGACTGAAGGGACATGTATCTGATCTGAGTTCTCACTTGGTCATATAGCTTGCACAAATATGCTAAAGGAACGTGCATCTGATCCAAGATCTCCCTTGGACATTTAGGGCTAGATTACGGGTGGTGCGCTAATAACGGGCGTCGGGTTAGGGCAATCTCAGAGCTCTGGTTTACTATTTTGTGAAACAAAAGTGTCACAAAACACTTCAAAAATACATTTAAAAGTACAGTTCCACTCATAATAACACCATCTAATAAAAAATATTCAAAAAAATGTAATAAGGGTAGATATGACGTCTCAGGTGTCAGAAAAAAAGAGTCAGGCATTGGGCTTTAACATAGAGATATATACATATAAATACATGAGTTAAAAAATGCTCCACTTGTAATCTGGCCCATAATTGGTAAGAATAAGCTTCAGGGAGCATGCATCTGTTCTGCAGGGATGTGTATCTAATTCAATCTGTTCTGCAGGGGTGTGTATCTAATTCAATCTGTTCTGCAGGGGTGTGTATCTAATTCAATCTGTTCTGCAGGGGTGTGTATCTAATTCAAATGTACAGCTGAGCATATAGCTAGCAAACAAACACAGTAAGTGTCCAGCACTCCTGCAAATGGTGCACGCTGAGGGGTTCTGTACTCACCCCAGAGAAATCTAGAAAGGTCCAAACAGCATCACCAAAAATCTCAAATAAATGAGTTTATTTCATCAAAACCAAAGATATCAGCAGAACGTTTTCGGTTCAAATGACTTTTTATGTTGCATACACAAGATACAAACAACACCTTTTATACCCACTCTGGGTGGAGCTAATCCAAAACTCGGGTGAGTATTAACGCTTATATTCCTACCTGCATTAGTCTATGGGGCCCATTTATCAAGCTCCAGATGGAGCTTAAAGGGCCTGTTTTTCGGCTCACCAGAAACAGCAGTTATGAAGCAGTGGTCTAAAGACCGCTGCTCCATCACCTGTCCACCTGCTCTGAGTAGGCGGACAGACATCGCCGGAAATCAACCCGATCGAGTAGGATCGGGTTGATTGACAACCCCCTGCTGGCGGCCGATTGGCCACAAATCTGCAGGGGGCGGCGTTGCACCAGCAGCTCACAAGAGCTGCTGGTGCAATGCTGAATACGGAGAGCGTATTGCTCTCCGCATTCAGTGAGGTCTGGCGGACCTGATCCGCACTGTCGGATCAGGTTCGCCAGACCTTTGATAAATAGGCCCAATATGTGTACAGCTCCTTTCTCTAGCATTTAATTTGTATTATCTTAACATCAAACACATTACTACATATTAAATATCATACATAAATATGTACAATATCTATACATTGCTCTGATTGTGACATTACTCTATACACTGTGGGCAATTGATGTATCTAATTCAAAAATTCTAATCATATAGCTAGCAAACCTAGGTGAATAAATTAAAATTCGCTCTCTCTCTCTTTCTTTCATGTAATTGGCAAGAGTCCATGAGCTAGTGACTTATGGGATATACAATCCTACCAGGACGGGCAAAGTTTCCCAAACCTCAAAATGCTTATAAATACACCCCTTACCACACCCACAATTCAGTTTTACAAACCTTGCCTCCTATGGAGGTGGTGAAGTAAGTTTGTGTTTAGATTCTTCGTTGATATGCGCTTCTCAGCATTTTGAAGCCTGATTCCTCTCAGAGTACAGTGAATGTCAGAGGGATGTGAAGGGAGTATCACCCATTGAATGCAATGGTTTTCCTCATAGGAGATCTATTTCATAGGTTCTCTGTTATCGGTCGTAGAGATTCATCTCCTACCTCCCTTATTCAGATCGACAATATACTCTCATATTCCATTACCTCTACTGATAACTGTTTCAGTACTGGTTTGGCTATCTGCTATATGTGGATGGATGTCTTTCGGTAAGTATGTTTTCATTACTTAAGACACTCTCAACTATGGTTTGGCACTTTATGTATTAATATAAAGTTCTAAATATATGTATTGTACTTATATTTACCATGAGTCAGGTTTATGTATATTTCCTTTTGCAGACTGTCATACGTCTGATGACGCAAATTCATCATTTCCGGTGTCTTAGTTGACGCCGAGTTCTTTACACAAGGTTGCATCTTCAATGACGCGAGTGTGTCATTTCCGGATGTTGTTAGCGCCAAAAAAATTCTGTTTGCGTTGTGCGTCATACTTGCCGCCAAATAATTTCATTATTTAAAACCCCATTCCTATATGCCTCTTGCCTTTTCTTCTATCACAGGGTTATGCTGTTTGCATTTTTTTCCCATTCCTGAAACTGCCATATAAGGAAATTGATCATTTTGCTTTATATGTTTTTTTTCTCTTACATTTGCAAGATGTCTCAATCTGATCCTGTCTCAGAAACCACTGTTGGAACCCTGCTGCATGATAACAGTTCTACCAAAGCTAAGTGCATTTGTAAATTTGTGTAGATTATATCTCCAGCTGTGGTATGTAATAGTTGTCATGATAAGCTTTTACATGCAGAGAATGTGTCCATCAGTAATAGTACAATGCTTGTTGTTACTTTAACATCTAATGTACAAGATATACCTGTGAATTTAAAAGATTTTATTGCTGATGAAATTCAGAAGGCTTTGTCTGCCATCCCGCCTTCTAATAAACGTAAAAGGTCTTTTAAAACTTCTCATAAAGTTGATGAAATTTCAAATGACCAACAACATAATGAATTATCCTCCTCTGATGAAGATCTATCTGATTTAGGAGATCCTTCCGCAGATATTGACACTGACAAATCTACTTATTTATTTAAAATGGAGTATATTCGTTCCTTGTTAAAAGAAGTGTTGATTACATTGGATATTGAGGAAATTAGACCTCTTGATATTAAAACTAGTAAACGTTTAAATTCTGTTAATAAACCTCCTGTGGTTACGCCAGAGGTTTTTCCAGTTCCTGATGCTATTTCTGATATGATTTCTAAGGAATGGAATAGGCCTGGTACTTCTTTTATTCCTTCTTTAAGGTTTAAAAAATCGTATCCTTTACCAGCAGTTAGATTGGAGTTTTGGGAAAAGATCCCCAAAGTTGATGGGGCTATTTCTACTCTTGCTAAACGTACTACTATTCCTATGGAAGTCAGTACTTCTTTTAAAGATCCTTTAGATAGGAAACTTGAGTCTGATCTAAGGAAAGACTATTTATATTATAGTCATCTTCTCAGGCCTGCTATTTCTTTGGCTGATGTTGCAGCTGCATCAACTTTTTGGTTGGAAAGTTTAGCGCAACATGGAATGGATACTGATTTGTCTAGCATTGTTCGCTTGCTTCAACATGCTAATCATTTTATTTGTGATGCCATTTTTGATATCATCAAAATTGATGTTAAAGCTATGTCTTTAGCTATTTTAGCTAGAAGAGCTCTGTGGCTTAAATCTTGGAATGCTGACATGGTATCTAAGTCTAGATTACTATCTCTTTCTTTCCAAGGTAATAAGTTATTTGGTTCTCAGTTGGATTCGATTATTTCAACTGTCACTGGGGGGAAGGGAGTTTTGTGCCTCAGGATAAAAGACCTAAGGGTAAATCTAAAGCTTCTATCCGTTTTCATTCCTTTCGACAAAATAAGGAAAAGAAACCTAATCCTTCCCCCAAAGAATCTGGTTCCAATTGGAAACCTTCTTCAAGTTGGAATAAATTCAAGCTGTTTAAGAAACCAAAGCCAGCCCCCAAGTCTACATGAAGGTGCGGCCCTCATTCCAGCTCAGCTGGTAGGGGGTAAATTAAGATTTTTCAAAGATATTTGGGCAAATTCTGTCCAAAATCAATGGATTCAGAGTATTGTCTCTCAGGGGTACCGAACAGGATTCAGAGTAAGATCTCCTGTGAGAAGATTTTTTCTCTCACACATCCCAGCAAATCCAGTAAAGGCTCAGGCTTTTATGAAGTGTGTTTCAGACCTGGAGCTTTCAGGGGTAATCATACCAGTTCCGTTTCAGGAACAGGGTCTGGGGTTTTATTCAAATCTATTCATTATCCAAAAGAAAGAAAATTCATTCAGGCCAGTTCTGGATCTGAAAATATTGAATCGTTATGTAAGAGTGCCAACTTTCAAAATGGTGGCTATAAGGACTATTCTGCCTTTTGTTCAGCAAGGGCATTATATGTCCACAATAGACTTACAGGATGCATATCTTCATATTCCGATTCATCCAGATCATTATCAGTTTCTGAGATTCTCTTTTCTAGACAAGCATTACCAATTTGTCGCTCTTCCATTTGGCCTAGCGACAGCTCCAAGAATCTTTTCAAAGGTTCTCGGTGCCCTACTCTCTGTAATCAGACAACGGGTATTGCGGTGTTTCCTTATTTGGTAATAGCTCAGTCTTTACATTCTGCAGAATCTCACATGAATCAACTAGTGTTGTTTCTTCGAAGACATGATTGGAGGATCAATTTACCAAAAAGCTCTTTGATTCCTCAGACAAGGGTCACCTTTTTAGGTTTCCAGATAGATTCAGTGTCCATGACTCTGTCTCTAACAGACAGGAGATGATTAAAATTGGTTTCAGCTTGTCGGGAACCTTCAGTCTCAATCATTCCCTTCAGTAGCTATGTGCATGGAAGTTTTAGGTCTCATGACTGCACCATCGGAGGCAATCCCCTTTGCTCATTTACACATGAGACCTCTCCAGCTTTGTATGCTGAATCAGTGGTGCAGGGATTATACAAAGATATCACAATTAATATCCTTAAATTCCAATGTTCGACTCTCTCTGACTTGGTGGTTAGACCACCATCGTATAGTTCAAGGGGCCTCTTTTTTCGTCCACCCTGGACTGTAATCACAACAGATGCAAGTCTTTCAGGTTGGGGAGCTGTCTGGGGATCTCTGACAGCACAAGGGGTTTGGAAATATCAAGAGGCGAGATTACCAATCAATATTTTAGAATATTTTCAGGGCTCTTCAAGTTTGGCCTCTGTTGAAGAGAGAACTGTTCATTTGTTTTCAGACAGACAATATCACAACTGTGGCATATGTCAATCATCAGGGTGGGACTCACAGTCCCCAAGCTATGAAAGAAGTATCTCGGATACTTGCTTGGGCGGAATCCAGCTCCTGTCTAATTTCTGTGGTTCATATCCCAGGTATAGAAAATTGGGAAGCGGATTATCTCAGCCGTCAGACTTTTCATCCGGGGGAGTGGTCGCTCCATCCAGATGTGTTTTCTCAGATTGTTCAGATATGGGGTCTTCCAGAAATAGATCTACCCAGGTACCTGTCCAGGTCCAGGGATCCACAGGCAGAAGCGGTGGATGCGTTAACAGTTTCTTGGTGTTACCAACCTGCTTATATTTCTTTTTTAAGACACGATGAGTCCACGGATCATCTTAATTACTAATGGGATATTCACCTCCTGGTCAGCAGGAGGAGGCAAAGAGCACCACAGCAGAGCTGTTAAATAGCTCCTCCCTTCTCTCCCACCCCAGTCATTCTCTTTGTCTACGTTAGTGATATGATGTGGTAAAGTGAGGTGTTAGTATAGATTCTTCAATCAAGAGTTTATTATTTTTAAAGTAGTGCAAGATTGTGCTGCTTTGTTCTAGGGTGTAGCCGTAGTCCAAATTAGTCCCTTCAGTAGAGCCATGGTGGCTTTAGAGCAATGGGAACTTGTGGGACATAATTTATTACTGCACCTCCCATACATTGATGCTGCCCTAATCCTGATTGCCTAAGTAAGATGACTCATGCTTTATCTTTATCCACAGGGCTATGGGGACCTTTTTAAACCTGCTGAGCCACCCTGCTGTCGGGCAGATTTTAAAGGTAAGTGCTGACTTTTTTACTCTGGGTCTGAAGAAAAAGGATTCAGGACAGATGAAGTGTAGCACTTTACTGGGACATAAACTTCTATATATATATATATATATATATATATATATATATATATATATATATATATATATAAAGGTAGAGGATCCTGTGACAGCATGTTATTAGCAGGCACTGGGGCTGAGGAGATTAAAAGGTGGCTTCTCTGGGGGCTTATATAGACAAAGTGTTTAATCATATATTCACAGTATTTAATCATATATTCACATCAAACACCCTCGGATCCGCTTTGCCCTGAGGAAACCCCTGTAATCTCTGGCGGTCACGTTGGGGGTGAAACGTGCATCGGCAGTGACGTAAGAAGTGGAGGTGGACGTGACTGCATGACAGTTCGCTGTAGTGTTCACGCTGTTTATACCGGTTTGGTGGTGAACCTAAAATGCTGATCCAGTTTGCTTAACAACAGAATTGGGAAGTCTGTTCGCTGAAAGGAATAATACGGCTGTATAACAAGCTGACTCTATAACTCTATAACTTTGATACACCAGTCCGTTACTATACCCGGATTCCCGAGGGTGTTTGATGCACTATATTGAAAAACGGCACTGTTTAGCTGGATATATCAAAGACTGTCTGTTGGTGTTATTTATACACTACTTTAACAACCACTTGTGTGCAACCATTTCATTATTGATTATGTTTGATAAATATTGCATGACATTGTATGATGCTATCTGCATAATATAAACTGTAAAGACAAAACGACTCGCTTTAGGGCTGTTAAACATAGATCCGGATACTTGCATATTCATGACACCTGATACCTTTTATTATATTGGTGGTGTCCGCTGAATACTGGAGTTGTTTTTCTCACCCCCATAGTCCGTTTTTGTCTTGTCACATATCTGTATTAAAGAAATTGTATGTTTTAATCAAAGCTGCTAGCATTCAGTTAGACTGTATCTTGGGGTTGTTAAACATAGATCCAGAATTAATTTTCATGACACCAGATACCTCTCACTATATTGGTGGTGCCCGCTGATACTGGAGTTGTTTTTTCATCCCCCACAGTCTATACTGTTCTTTGTCATAAGATTTAGGTATGATTATTAAAATATTGGCTAAATAACGTATTGTGCACAATACTTAGAGCTACATATTAGCTCCATTACGTATGATTCAGCTGTTAAATTAATTTATGCTGCTTGTCTTAGGTTATAAACACATTTCTGTGTACTGGCATAGATCCTCAAGGATCACTATGGTGGTGAATTTTACGTCTAGTACGTAACCACCCTCTAGTGGAGGTGTTGTCTGTCCATACCTTTTACAGTTTTAAGTTTCAGCGAACCTTTTGCTAAATATACAACTAATATTTAATAAAATTTGACAGCGTAAACTGTTTCAAGCATAACGTCTATCCGTGCTTCTTTTGTTTATTTGGTTCATGTGTCTTACATAAGGAAATTAGTCTCTGTTTGTATGCCCTGGAAGCCTGTGGTTGATGAGAATGGACTTCACATACCGCTAAATGCGGAGCTTTGCATTCGCTTAGCATTTGCATTAAAAAAGGTTGTGCTGAAATCCCTGTCTTTCTTAATTTTATCTTACTTTATACTGTGAATATATAACTAGTTTAAGGGTCTTCACACCACTTTATTTCCTTCATATAAGGTTTTACAATCACCTTAGCATTGCTTTTTAGCTCGAGGTAAAGTTATATACTTAAGGTTATACTAGTCTCCCTTACCCTACCCATAAAGTGTTTAATCACTTGGACTGAGCTGGATATAAAAGGGCTCAGGAGAGGTGATGTTTGGTGTACTACCTAACATACGTTATTACAATTTGCCCCCAGGTTCACAATGAAAAGTTCAGTTATCTCCCGGTGGCCTATCTCTAAAAATAATAATGGCGACCAAGAGATCGTGTGTTGTAACGCCCACGATGGGCGGGATTATGTTTGGCCCCTTTTTGAGCTGCGCAATCTTCAATCTCTAGGCACTACTATAATGGGACTCAGAGATTGAGTGTTATCACGCCCGTGAGGGGAGGAGCTATGTTTGAGCCAACTTAGGCTGCACTCGCTTCATTTATTCCGTTCATCGGAAGGTACAGCTGTTATTCTTTTCTAGCACAGTACTTAGTGCTCTCATATATGTGGGTCCGGATAGTGCTACAGCTGCACTCCGGATCTGTTTAGGAACTAAGTTATGTTTTTAGGAACATGAAGTTCTCAGTGTTGAATGAGTTTCCTTGCATTTAAGTATTGGGTACTGATGGACAGATGGGCACCTCAGCAAGTTTTAACTGAGGTGTAAGTAGGTGCTACAATATTTGCGTGCTAATTTAACTCATTTCTGCACACAAAAATGAAAAGTTACAGTTTAAAATTTAAAGAGACAGTAACGTTTTTGTAACAAACATTTGGAAAAAAGGGAGTAGCAGGCACTACTACAAAGAAGGTGCAAAAAAGATTAAAATATAAACTTTAATGTATAAAGTTAAAATACAAAAACAGGCAAGACACTATACAAAGGGAGGGTGATAGAGCAACAGCCTGACGCGTTTTGCGCCCTCTAGTGGCGCTTAATCATAGGCTATAGAGCAGAGGAAGTGATATCTATTTATAGGGCAATATATTAACCCCTCCAATGCTGACAAAAAATAATAATTTAAAAACAAATTAATTATCAATAAAAACATTAACAAACTTACAATAGGATCTGTGTGAAAAAATCCCGGTCTCAATATATAGGAACAAGGGCATATATAAATATGAAATATATAATGAAGATAGAGAAAATACCAGGGTATATAAGATTACCCTAGAACAGCAAGGGATAAATACACGGCACACATAAAAGACATTCAAAAATGTATTTATAATTGGTTCCCAAAAATACACTCAAGTATATAGCGGTATCTTATCTGTCAGTGTCAGTCACCACTATAGACAGCAAAATCTAAAACATTTAAAGTGCACTGAGACCTAGTTCTTTCCCTATACTATAAATCAAAAAAAGAGACATCATAAACAACAAGGGGTTAACCAGAAAACTTATGTTTATAACGAATTGTACATTGAAACTAATGTTTATAGGACATATATGGTAAGTAGGCAAAATACATGTTATACATATGACTGCAGTCCAAACAGAGGTGAACTATATTTTGTATAGAAAAGCGCTTATTTTCACTCTTTGTATGTACCAGGGAATCTCCTCTTAAGGCAAATAGACGTACCTCAATTAGTACTGCTGGATAAAGAGTCACTAGCAAGTATAATAATTCAGTTGGAAAACACAGCATATACTTAGCTTAAGTCCTCCGGTTTTTGTTGTTTCCACTTGTCTTCTGCTTGCAAGCACCTGTGATGATTACTTGGCGTGTGACGTCAACAACAGTGGGAGTGGTGTAGCGTCACCAGGGACTGTGAGTGGCTGTAAACAGAAGGATCCAGTTGAATCGATATTGCGTTGTGAATTTTGCCAAGAGCTTTGACAAAGTGCTGTATCGCAAAGTTTTGTGTACATTCACCTATCCTATAGGCACATCTTCCATTGCATTCCAATAGCACACTCCTCAAACCACTTACTGCACTGTCGGAGTCACATCAAAAAAACTTGTAGCTCACTTGAGATGTACAGCTGCATGTATAAAGCCAAAATGTCTCTTAAGAAACATGAGATTCAGGGAATATGTCTAGACAAGTGCACTAGAAATCCTGGCCCACAGTACATTCGACAGGTACCTGGGTTCTCATAAACACATAGTGCCAACGCACGTTTCTCCCCCACCTCCAGTATGTGTTACAGGGGATCATCAGGGCATGTAGAGTCCTCAATGGACTTCCTCTTTTATGCAGATACCTAATTGCTTACAGGTGTTTTTCCCAAGTATCCTTGCAACACCTTAAAGCTGTATCACTTTTAACCCTGTATTCAAAAAAGCCTCTCAAAACTCTATATTGTGTTAGAAAGTAATAGCTAAATATATTTTGGTTCAACCTAATTCCTGGTTACCCCCAATACTTTCAAAATACACAACAGAAGAGAGATAGAAATTACCCTCTATCCTGGCGCACACTTCAAACAGATGTTTATTACATTTAAAAATAAATATTTATAAAAAGTGGACAAATTCAAGCTTATCATTTAAACCTTTTGGTAATCTAGTTCCCAGTCTGTAGATCCATTTGGCCTCTTTTTGCAGGAGGACCCTATCGTTATTACCACCACGTCCATTTGTGATGCCTTTATCTATTATGATAAACTTCAATGAATCTACATTTTTGTTGTGTACATTACAAAAATGCCTAGCAACGTTAGTTTCTCTGGAGTGGAGAATATCATCTCTGTGCTCCTGTACTCGGTCCTTCACCATTCTTTTGGTTTTTCCAACATAGAAAGCCGGACAGGAGCACCGCAGAAGATATATCACCCCTTCCGATCTGCAATTGAAAAAGAATCTTATGTCAAAGATCTTTCCATCCTGGACAGAGAATTGTTTTGTGCTATCCATGTGGGCACAGTATACACAGTGCCCACATGGAAAGCTACCTTTAATACCTCTGTCCTTTCTCAGCCAATCAGAGGCCGAAGGGCCCCTTGAGAATTGGCTCCTCACCAGTTTGTCCTTTAAACTCTGTGCTTTTCTAGCTGTCAGCAGTGGGGTATCCCCCATCACACTGTTCACTTTTTCATCAAGGGATAGGATGTGCCAATTTTTCTTGAAAACTGACCTTAAACTCTCCCATTGATTATTGAAATTAGAGATGAATCTAATCTTGCTATTTTCATTTTTAGAATTGTTTCGGTATAGCAAGTCATCCCTGGACATATTTCTGGCTTTCCAGAGAGATTTCTTGAGGCACTTATTGGAATAACCTCTTTTTAGGAATCTCTCTTTCATTAAGGCTGCATGAGTGTCAAACTCTTCATAGAAGAATGGAATGAGAAACTCTCCTCAACCTCTCTTGATCTAATGGAAATGATGATCAAAAGAAATAATAAAAGGTTAGAGAAAGTAAAGGGGGAGGCAGAAACAGCAATGATCAAGGTTAACTCTTTCGAATGTGACCCTAAATTTGAGAAATTGAATGGAGAAACAAGCTCAAATATCTCTAAGTTGAAAACTGACATGAAATCAAGAAAATGTAGGAAACTAAGGAGAGATCAGGATGATTATAAAAATGGTAGGGTTTACACATATAAATCTCAGAAAGGGACTTATGACTCAGGGACTGATATGTCAGACTCAGAATCAGGACCCTCAAAAAACTCCCTAGCAAATACACAAACAGAAGGAGGAGGAAAAACAGAAGGGGAAAAAGGAAGAGACCCTTATGGGGGGCAAGGGAAGGAAAAGAGATATCCAACCAGAGAAAAGAGAGGGAGAGGGGACCAGGCTCCTCAGAGCAGGGGGAGGTACAGAGGGAGGGGATTACGCAGGGGCTTTTAAAAACCCCAATGGATGAGGAATTACAGATAGTAAACCTTTCCTCTTTTCCTCTAAACCTAGCCCATATCGAACTCCTTAAAAAAGGTATGTCCTTCTGCCCCAATGCACCAATTGACAAGTTTGAGGTCATAAAAGACCTACATCTCTTTGCAAGAAAGATTGTCCTGTCTGTCATTATGAAATCTAAATCAGACAACAACTATATGTTAGATGCAACTGATCAAGTGGCCCTTAATGATTTAGAGTTACTTCTTGCTGAAAACCAAGCTGTTTTTGATGATGACACACAGAGAGAATCTTTGGTGGATAGAAAGTATGCCTTTAAACCGAAATCAACATATATGCCCTCACTTTCCCTGGTTCCAGCGGATAATCTATTTGTAAAACAAATGGAGAAAGATATAGAAGATATATCAAGCCAACAAACTTTTGACAACCTAAAACCAAGGGAAAGAATAGCATTAAAAGAATTAAGTATGGCCAAAGGTTTGGTGATGAAGCCTGCCGATAAGGGCGGTAATTTGGTTTTACTTGATGAGCATTTATATGTGAATGAAGTTAAACGGCAGCTGAACAACAAAAAGCAATATGAAAAAATTGGTGGCAACCCTATGGGTCATATCCAAAATTCCCTTTTCAAACTTTTGAACGATGCAAGAAGCAAAGGGGTCATTACCCAAAACGAGTTCAAATTCCTATATCCTGAGCACCCAGTTATGCCTGTTTTTTATGTATTGCCAAAGCTACACAAAAATATGCAGTGCCCCCCGGGAAGGCCTATAGTCTCGGGAATAGGGAGTGCTACGGAAAAAATTGGGGAGTATGTTGATAAATACCTACGACCCTTTTTGCTAACCTTAACATCATATGTTAAAGACACAGCCGACCTTTTGAGAAAGTTGGATGGAGTAGAAGTAAATGAAAAGACCATTCTGGCATCTCTTGATGTAGAGGGTCTTTACTCCTCCATACCACATAAAATAGGCTTAGCAGCAATTAGGAGGTTCTTAGAAACTAGAGGACCAACATATGCTGAACACACCGAATTTGTCTATTCCCTGTTAGAGTTTGTCTTGAAAAACAATGTTTTTTCATTTGACGGACAGATCTTTCGCCAATTGTGCGGGACAGCGATGGGGGCAGTTTGTGCCCCCACATATGCATGTCTACATCTGGGCCTTTGGGAATCAGAGATCTTTGAGTACTATTCAAAGATCTTTGAGGACAAAGTGCTACTATGGATTAGATATGTGGATGATGTTCTTGTCCTGTGGGATGGGACGGCAGAAGAATTCAATGAATTCGTTGCTGCCCTTAACCACAACGACAAGAACATCATCCTGACGTCAGAAACCAATACAGTAGAACTAAATTTTCTAGATGTGACTTTGAAAAAAGAGGGAGTAAGAATAGTGATGGAAAATTATAGGAAAAAGAACGCAACTAACAATATCTTACATGCAGGTAGTAGCCATCCGGACCACCTTAAAAAAGGGATCCCGTATGGCCAATTCCTCCGTCTGAGGAGAAACTGCTCCTCTCTTTCCAAGTTTGACACTCATGCAGCCTTAATGAAAGAGAGATTCCTAAAAAGAGGTTATTCCAATAAGTGCCTCAAGAAATCTCTCTGGAAAGCCAGAAATATGTCCAGGGATGACTTGCTATACCGAAACAATTCTAAAAATGAAAATAGCAAGATTAGATTCATCTCTAATTTCAATAATCAATAGGAGAGTTTAAGGTCAGTTTTCAAGAAAAATTGGCACATCCTATCCCTTGATGAAAAAGTGAACAGTGTGATGGGGGATACCCCACTGCTGACAGCTAGAAAAGCACAGAGTTTAAAGGACAAACTGGTGAGGAGCCAATTCTCAAGGGGCCCTTCGGCCTCTGATTGGCTGAGAAAGGACAGAGGTATTAAAGGTAGCTTTCCATGTGGGCACTGTGTATACTGTGCCCACATGGATAGCACAAAACAATTCTCTGTCCAGGATGGAAAGATCTTTGACATAAGATTCTTTTTCAATTGCAGATCGGAAGGGGTGATATATCTTCTGCGGTGCTCCTGTCTGGCTTTCTATGTTGGAAAAACCAAAAGAATGGTGAAGGACCGAGTACAGGAGCACAGAGATGATATTCTCCACTCCAGAGAAACTAACGTTGCTAGGCATTTTTGTAATGTACACAACAAAAATGTAGATTCATTGAAGTTTATCATAATAGATAAAGGCATCACAAATGGACGTGGTGGTAATAACGATAGGGTCCTCCTGCAAAAAGAGGCCAAATGGATCTACAGACTGGGAACTAGATTACCAAAAGGTTTAAATGATAAGCTTGAATTTGTCCACTTTTTATAAATATTTATTTTTAAATGTAATAAACATCTGTTTGAAGTGTGCGCCAGGATAGAGGGTAATTTCTATCTCTCTTCTGTTGTGTATTTTGAAAGTATTGGGGGTAACCAGGAATTAGGTTGAACCAAAATATATTTAGCTATTACTTTCTAACACAATATAGAGTTTTGAGAGGCTTTTTTGAATACAGGGTTAAAAGTGATACAGCTTTAAGGTGTTGCAAGGATACTTGGGAAAAACACCTGTAAGCAATTAGGTATCTGCATAAAAGAGGAAGTCCATTGAGGACTCTACATGCCCTGATGATCCCCTGTAACACATACTGGAGGTGGGGGAGAAACATGCGTTGGCACTATGTGTTTATGAGAACCCAGGTACCTGTCGAATGTACCGTGGGCCAGGATTTCTAGTGCACTTGTCTAGACCTATTCCCTGAATCTCATGTTTCTTCAGAGACATTTTGGCTTTATACATGCAGCTGTACATCTCAAGTGAGCTACGAGTTTTTTTGATGTGACTCCGACAGTGGAGTAAGTGGTTTGAGGAGTGTGCTATTGGAATGCAATGGAAGATGTGCCTATAGGATAGGTGAATGTACACAAAACTTTGCGATACAGCACTTTGTCAAAGCTCTTGGCAAAATTCACAACGCAATATCGATTCAACTGGATCCTTCTGTTTACAGCCACTCACAGTCCCTGGTGACGCTACACCACTCCCACTGTTGTTGACGTCACACGCCAAGTAATCATCACAGGTGCTTGCAAGCAGAAGACAAGTGGAAACAACAAAAACCGGAGGACTTAAGCTAAGTATATGCTGTGTTTTCCAACTGAATTATTATACTTGCTAGTGACTCTTTATCCAGCAGTACTAATTGAGGTACGTCTATTTGCCTTAAGAGGAGATTCCCTGGTACATACAAAGAGTGAAAATAAGCGCTTTTCTATACAAAATATAGTTCACCTCTGTTTGGACTGCAGTCATATGTATAACATGCATTTTGCCTACTTACCATATATGTCCTATAAACATTAGTTTCAATGTACAATTCGTTATAAACATAAGTTTTCTGGTTAACCCCTTATTGTTTATGATGTCTCTTTTTTTGATTTATAGTATAGGGAAAGAACTAGGTCTCAGTGCACTTTAAATGTTTTAGATTTTGCTGTCTATAGTGGTGACTGACACTGACAGATAAGATACCGCTATATACTTGAGTGTATTTTTGGGAACCAATTATAAATACATTTTTGAATGTCTTTTATGTGTGCCGTGTATTTATCCCTTGCTGTTCTAGGGTAATCTTATATACCCTGGTATTTTCTATATCTTCATTATATATTTCATATTTACTAGAAGGGTGGCACCATTTAGAGCAAATTAGCAATATTACCTACTCTCTCACACCCCCCTATATTTAGCATATATAAATATGCTTACATGTATATGAAATATCAAAACATTGAACTTGGTACATTAAGTTATGACATAATTACAATTACCTTATAAATTGATATATGATATCTAGAATGGAAAAGTTATACATCTTATACATCTTTGTTTCCAATCTTTATATAAATTACAGTTTATATTAGATCTTAA
The DNA here is from genome assembly GCF_027579735.1 of Bombina bombina. NCBI lineage: Eukaryota > Metazoa > Chordata > Amphibia > Anura > Bombinatoridae > Bombina > Bombina bombina. Next base: position 137,311,474 of record NC_069507.1, on the reverse strand, counting down.
CTTAGCTTCCAATTTAATCATCTATTAAATAATTAATGTCATACTCTTTGTTCATACCATTAGGTTGTCATGTGTTTAATTTTATGATCCAAAATATTTCTTTTTTATCCAGGATCTTATGTTTATTACCCCCTCTGGGTGGAATAACAGCTATATCAATAATTTGAACAGACATGTCTGCTATATGAGAGAAATGAATACTGTTGAAAAGATTAGCTACAGCTGAGTCTTTGCAATAATTTTTTACGTCTCTAGTATGTTCTCCAAATCTAGTCCTGACCTCACGTGAGGTTTTACCCACGTATTGACATTTGCAAATATTGCAAGTCAAAAGGTATATTGCAAATTTAGTTTTACAATTTGCATAACATTTTATGCCATATTGTTTGTTTTCAACACTAGAGGAGAACAAATCACCTTTAATCAAATGATAACAGGTTATGCAATCTCTGCTACCACACTTAAAGTTTCCCTTTTTGGATAACCAATCACCTAAGCCTTCACTGGCATTATTTTTAACTAAACTCGGGGCGAGCAATCTCCCCAATGTTTTTGGTTTTTTAGGGACAAACCTAAGAGACTTAATGAGTGGTTTAAGAACTTCATCTCCTGATAGTATGTGTAAATGCTTCTTAAGAATTTTAACAATAGTACTATAATGTTGAGACTACTCAGTAGTAAATACTATTGTGTCATTCGTATGTGATTTACGACTTCTCTCTACATTTCTGGATTTACCCCTGTAATCCTTAGCTGTAATTCTACATTGTTCTAAATTCTTTGGATCATAACCTCTCTTAAAGGACCAGTAAACACAGTAGATTTGCATAATTAACAACTGCATGATAACAAGACAATGCCATAGCACTTAGTCTGAACTTCACATGAGTAGTAGATTTTTTTCTAACAAATTTCAAAGTTATGTATATTTCCACTCCCCCTGTATCATGTGACAGCCATCAGCCAATCACAAATGCATATACGTATATGCTGTGAATTCTTGCACATGCTCAGTAGGAGCTGGTGACTCAAAAAGTGTAAATATAAAAGATTGTGCATATTTTTTTAATGAAAGTACATTGGAAAGTTGTTTAAAATTACATGCTGTATCTGAATCATGAAAGTTTAATTTGACCTTAGTGTCCCTTTAATAAGCCTCTCTTTTAACTCCAAAGACTGCTGTTCATAGATAGAATCACATTGGGTATTCCTACGTAGCCTGATAAATTGTCCCCTTGGTATGGCTTTGATGACGTATCTAGGATGCTGAGAGCGGCGTGCAAAATTGTGTTACCTGCTGTCGGTTTTCTATATGTTTTGGTAATTATTTGATTGTCAATAATCATCAAAGTAAGATCTAAATAGTTTATTTGCTGTTTGCTCTGCTCACCAGTAAATTGCAAACCTAACTCATCACCATTCAAATAAACCAGAAACTCCTCAAGAAGGTTTTCCTTTCCTTCATCTTTAACTATTAATAACAAATCATCTTTGTATCGAACAAACAAAGCCACTTGTTCCATCCAGGGGTTGTCTATAGTAAAAATATATGTTAATTCCCACCATGCAAAATAAATGTTTGCAAATGCTGGGGCAAATTTAGCCCCCATGGCGGCCCCCCTTACATGCAAGTATTACTCGTTGTTGAACATAGCATAGCTTCTTTCACAAACTTTCAAATCTGTTTCTCTCTCCAAAAAATATTCTACAGCTCTAATACCTAAATGTTGAGGTATACTAGTATAAAGAGATGTAATGTCGGCAGTAATCCAACTGTAGTTGGGTTGCCATTGAATAGTATCAAGGGTAATTAACAAGTGTGATGTGTCTTGTAAATAGCTTAGTTGTCTTTTGGCTATAGGTTGTAGTATGTAGTATGTTTGTAACATGACCGTAAAATGTAAAATGTAACATGACCGTAAAATGTAAAATGTAACATGACCGTAAAATGTAAAATGTAACATTTTACGGTCACGTATCAGACCGCAGCTTTGGCATTCTGCTAGCACTACCTTCATTGGACATATTCACACAGAACCATCTAGTTCTGGTTCATCTGACGCAGTTACACCACGTGGATTCACTCTCCGCTTGTCGTCAGACTTTGATCCGCACGCCACGTTTTGCAAGCCGTCGGACGACACAGCCTTCAGCATTTGCCGCATACCCGGACAAGCAGTACTGATGAAACGAGTGAGTAAATTTATTACCCTCGCATTGTTTTGTTTTAATAGTCATATGAATAGTTCTGGGTGATTGTTATCTTGGGATATTTGATCCGATTACAGTCAGAGTGGAAAGGCTTTTTACTTTTACATTTATGTACCGGAACAGTCCTTTGATATTTTGCTAGCATATTTAACACAGGCGCATTGAACATATACATTTAAGATTATGGCAGGCACAGACAGGGAGGTTTTGGGATAGTTTTTAACCCATAATATACCCGACTCTATCTCGACCATGGGCACTATAGAGACTCATGATAAATTTGACATCCAAAATAGAGAGGAATTCTTTAATAAAATATTTTCAAAAGCAGAAAGTGACATTGAAGATTCAGGTTTAAAAACCAACTTTAAAGTGTTACAAAATACCTTAATCTCTGATTTAAGATTAATGTGGGACATTGTGGCATTCAATAAATATGTGGAAGCAGACAGGATCCCTAGGGGTCTTAGAATCAAGAAATATCCTTCATTTGAATTTGATGATCCATCTGATATGGAGGAATGGAATGCAGCCATAACAGAATGTTTGTTTAAACTTATTAATATTTTAATAAGAGTAAAAGAAAAAAAGAGAATGAGGCTAAAAATTAAAGCCAATGATATCAAACAGGACCTTAAATCCCTAGAAGCAAGTCCCAAATGTTTAGAACATAAGAAGAAAATGGATGAAACATTAAAGAAATGTGATCAGGAACAAGCTTCAAGACAACATTTATACGTGACAAAGAAGATTATGATCAAGACAAAGTATATAACTGGGCAGAGGTGCGCCAGCAACATTGTGATTATAAAAATAAATCTTGGAAAAAGAAACAGCAGTCACAGAGAGTGGATAAAGAGAAAGATCTATCTAAACATGTCCCTAAATCTATCCTTAAAAAGAAGAACACTAGAAAAGTGGCATTTAGTGCTTCAAAGGGAGAGTCCACAGATTCAGAAGCTAATTCTTCAGCAGCTTCCTCTGTCTCTTCCTTCTGTTCATCTACCTTTTCTTCTTCTTCTGCTTCTCCTTCCTCCTCTCCTCCCTCATGTGCTTTTTTACAGGTGTCATCGGGGGAGGAATTGGAAGAACAGCCGGTAGTTCGCCCGAAAACAAGGAAAGGTGTAGAAAAAGGAAAAAATACAGAAGAAGATGGCAAAAAGGAAGAAAAAAGAAAGAACAACATAAAGAAGGGACAGAAGTAATTTGTCCCACGTCACCCACTACCTTTGTCACAGAAGGACTCAATGTCATTAACATCTCTCAACATGTATTAACAGAGGATGAAAAGTCAGTTTTGTCCAAGGGTCTAGGGTTTGCTCCAACGAATAGACTTTCTGGTTTCAATACTCTTTTGGACATTAATAAGTTTATTCGTAAATTGTCCCTAAAGAGGTTTTTTGCTTCCATAAATAAGGAAACTGTACAGGAGTTTGATGAGTCTATTGCTTCTAACGTTGACACAATATCACCTCATTTATCATTCATTGATGCATGTTCAGTGGCCACTCTTAATGAAGTATACAATTTGGATGACAGTGATCATGAGAGCCCCAAAGACAGACTTAAGAGACCTAAGAAAAACAGGTCAAAGTTTTATCCTGCCAATTATAGGGGCCCTATGATCAATGCCTATCACAGATTGGTTCAAGATGACATTCTTAAATTAGATGCTGAAGTCAACCTTGGCAACGATGCTGTCACCCGTAATCTTAAATATCAGGAACTTATTGCTATAAATACATTAAAGGATAATTGTGATATTGTGATTAGAAATTCAGATAAGGGTGGCAGCATCGTTGTCATGGATAAATCTTATTATTTTGGTGAAGCACAAAGACAGCTTCTAGACACTACTGTATACAGGTTGTTACCTTATAACCCTGTACATGTCTTTAAAAAGGACATGTGCAGGCTTATTGAAGATCGAATTTTATTGTGTATTTTTAAGTCCAATGATTTGGAAATATTGGATACCATACTACAACCTATAGCCAAAAGACAACTAAGCTATTTACAAGGCACATAACACTTGTTAATTACCCTTGATACTATTCAATGGCAACCCAACTACAGTTGGATTACTGCCGACATTACATCTCTTTATACTAGTATACCTCAACATTTAGGCATTAGAGCTGTAGAATATTTTTTGGAGAGAGAAACAGATTTGAAAGTTTGTGAAAGAAGCTATGCTGGTGAAGTCTTACAATTTTTACTAGCCCATAATTATTTTATGTTAAAAAATGAGTATTACTTGCAAGTAAGGGGGACCGCCATGGGGGCTAAATTTGCCCCAGCATTTGCAAACATTTATGTTGCATGGTGGGAATTAACATATATTTTTACTATAGACAACCCCTGGATGGAACAAGTGACTTTGTTTGTTCGATACATAGATGATTTGTTATTAATAGTTAAAGATGAAGGAAAGGAAAACCTTCTTGAGGAGTTTCTGGTTTATTTGAATGGTAATGAGTTAGGTTTGCAATCCACTGGTGAGCAGAGCAAACAGCAAATAAACTATCTTACTTTGATGATTATTGACAATCAAAAAAATAACCAAAACATATAGAAAACCGACAGCAGGTAACACAATTTTGCATGCCGCATCTCAGCATCCTAGACACGTCATCAAAGCCATACCAAGGGGACAATTTATCAGGCTACGTAGGAATACCCAATGTGATTCTATCTATGAATAGCAGTCTTTGGAGTTAAAAGAGAGGCTTATTAAGAGAGGTTATGATCCAAAGAATTTAGAACAATGTAGAATTACAGCTAAGGATTACTGGGGTAAATCCAGAAATATAGAGAGAAGTCGTAAATCACATACGAATGACACAATAGTATTTACTACTGAGTGCTCTGAACATTATAGTACTATTGTTAAAATCCTTAAGAAGCATTTACACATACTATCAGGAGATGAAGTTCTTAAACCACTCATTAAGTCTCTTAGGTTTGTCCCTAAAAAACCGAAAACATTGGGGAGATTGCTCGCCCCGAGTTTAGTTAAAAATAATGCCAGTGAAGGCTTAGGTAATTGGTTATCCAAAAAGGGAAACTTTTAAGTGTGGTGGTAGAGATTGCATAACCTGTTCTCATTTGATTACAGGTGATTTGTTCTCCTCTAGTGTTGACAACAAACAATATGGCATAAAATTTTATGCAAATTGTAAAACTAAATTTGCAATATACCTTTTGACTTGCAATATTTGCAAATGTCAATACGTGGGTAAAACCTCACGTGAGGTCAGGACTAGATTTGAAAAACATACTAGAGACATAAAAAATTATTGCAAAGACTCAGCTGTAGCTAATCATTTCAACAGTATTTGTTTCTTTCATATAGCAGACATGTCTGTTCAAATTATTATTATAGCCATTATTCAACCCAGAGGGGGTAATAAACATAAGATCCTGGATAAAAAAAAAAAAAATATTTTGGATCATAAAATTAAACACACAACAACCTAATGGTATGAACAAAGAGTGTGACATTAATTATTTAATAGATGATTCAATTGGAAGCTAAGTTAAGATCTAATATAAACTTTAATTTATATACAGATTGGAAACAAAGATGTATAAATTGACAGTTTTCCATTCTAGATATCATATATCAATTTATAAGGTAATTGTAATTATGTCATAACTTAATGTACCAATTTCAATGTTTTGATATATCATATACATGTAAGCATATTTATATCAGTGATGTGCAGTCACTAGAGGCAGGTGAGGCAGTGCTTCACCTTTCATATGGGCAAAAATATATATTTTTTATTGGCTTTAAAAAAAAATAATTGTAATTTTTTTTCCCCAGCATTTTTTTTCACAGCTAGATGTTGTGCAATGGAGAGGCACAAGCAGGTCTGCCCACCATTACACAACATGCTGCGCCATCTACTGGATGACAGTGGTTAAGATCATTGCATGGCCCATAAGTGCTTTATTTGAGGCAGTCCTATTTGGGCTAAACCAATCCAGCGAGAGGCATTAGTAAGTGGAACATAGGGTTGGGGCTGGATGTTAAATCATATAAAACAAAACAAAAACGGAAAAAAACAACTTTCATATATTTTGTTGCTGTCCTGTGAACCTGCTAGCTTTGCTAAAGTGAAAAAGAGAGTTCTGTTCTTCCCCTCTAAGTGCAGTGGAATGTGCCACTGTCACTTCCTGAATCCTTACAGAGCAGGAAGAGAGAGGCACAGAGAGCAATGTTTCTGTTCAGCCACATCTTATTGAAGTAAGATTTTACTGTAAGGGATTCTGTTAGTGAAATTGATAATTTAATGAATGTGGTTTAGTGTTTTTTACTCTTTTACAGCAGGGTCGTTTTTGTATTTTGTTTACTCAAACTTTACACCCACTAACTTAGCAGCTTGCCTCTGTACTTCACACTAATGTATGGTCTCATTTAGTTATAGTCTCACTTAGTCTCTGTAGCTCTGCTGTTTTATTACTTAAAAATGCAGTGGTCCCTCTCCCCCCCCCCTTGTGTGTGTGTGTGTGTGTCTCTCTCTATCCATCTCTCTCCTTATGTGTTGTTCTCCCCATGGTCTCTTTCTCTCTCTGTCTCTCTTCCTCCCCCTCTGAATCTCATCCCTTATGTAATGAAAGAATCTATAAGCATAATTTGCAGCATTAAAGTAAAAAGTATGTTTTAAACATATTTTAATGAGCATGGATTTCTAGATCTCATAATCAGAGCAAGCATTGTGTTATCTGGCAAGAGTTTCTGTTACAATCCTTTTAGACTAAAATCAGATGTTTACTAAGTTGACCAGTTTTCCAAGACACCATTTAAAGGGACATGAAACCCATATGAAACCCATATGCAAATTTAAATAACTTTCCAATTTACATCTAATATCTAATTTTCTTCATTCTTTTGATGTCCTTTGTTGAAAATCATATCTAAATATGCTCAGTAGCTGCTGATTGGTGGCTGCACATAGATACCTCATGTGATTGGCTCACCCATGTGCATTGCTATTTCTTCAACAAAGGATATCTAAAGAATGAAGGCGTATCCTAGCCACTGCCTCACCAACCTCTGACGTCACTGCACGTCACTGATTTATATATGCCCTTGTTCCTCTATATTGAGACCAGGATTTTTTACACAGATCCTATTGTAAGTTTGTTAATGTTTTTATTGATAATGAATTTGTTTTTAAATTTATTTTTTTTGTCAGCATTGGAGGGGTTAATACATTGCCCTATAAATAGGTATCACTTCCTCTGCTCTATAGCCTATGATTAAGCGCCACTAGAGGGCGCAAAACGCGTCAGGCTGTTGCTCTATCACCCTCCCTTTGTCTAGTGTCTTGCCTGTTTTTGTATTTTAACTTTATACATTAAAGTTTATATTTTAATCTTTTTTTGCACCTTCTTTGTAGTAGTGCCTGCTACTCCCTTTTTCCATATGTTTGTTACATTTTACGATCACGGATGAGACCGCAGCTACGGCACTCTGCTAGCACTACCTTCATTGGACATATTCACACAGAACCATCTAGTTCCGGTTCATCTGACGCAGCTACACCACGTGGATTCACTCTCCGCTCGACTGTAACGTTTTTTTATCTGTTCACTTTTATTAAAAGAATTTCAGCTGTTTATTTGTTTAATTTATCCTTTGTGACTTAGGATGGGGACAAGAGCACACAAAAAATAAAGAGTTACTTGTTAAAATTTAAAGAGACAGTAACGTTTTTTATGTGTCAATTTTTATTACAAAATTTCACTCTTTTCTGAACCTACTCCTTCTAAGGCGGTTGCTGTTTAGGAGTCTGTTGACAATGGTCAAACTATGCCACAAATTTCTCCTATAGTGTCCCACAAAATTTTATGGCCCACATGCAGTGCCCTGCGCTTTCTCTCACACTCCACCCGGAGTTACTCTGCATTTCATGCATTATCTGTTTTTCCCATGAGGTAGAAGACATTACTAGAGGAATTATTTTCAATCATTTAGGATGATTGATTCAATAGTTGCTATTCCGAATGGTTCTTCCCTGTTACCTGAAAGAGGAAGATACTTCGGGATTATCTGGGAGAGAATTCTCAGACTCAGATGGAATAATATCTTTATTTGATCCTGAGGTTGTTTTCTTTCAGTTTTTTAGCTTGAACACCTCCATTTGTTACCTTAGAAGGTTTTAGCTACCCTGGGCGTAATCTATCCTAGTGCGTCCAGTAAGTTATAAGGAATGAAAGAGACAGTATTCCCTATATTTAAAAACATGTTTTCCATAGCCGACTCAGCTAAGGAGGCTGGGAAAACATTCCCTAGGGTGGAAGAAGTAGTTTCCAGCTTAGCTAAGAGAACTACTATACCCTTAGAGTATAGTTGGGTTTTCAAAGGTCCTATGGACAAGGATTAGAAAAGGGGATGTACACCAGTGCTTACAATGGCAACCAGCTGTGTACTTTGCTACCGTCACTAGTGCAACAGCATATTGGTTTGATGTTTTGTCTGATGCTACTAAGTCAGAAACTCCCCTGGATAAAATCCAGGATAGGATAAAAGCTTTCAAATTGGCTAATTCCTTTATTTCAAATTCTTCCCTTCAAGTTATCAAACTGAGAGCATAGGTTTCAGGTTTCTCCGTTCCAGCTCACAGAGCCTTATGGTTAGAGCCTTGTTCTACGGATGTATGCTCTAAGTCTAAGCTTTTAGCGATTCCTTACAAAGGGAAGACCTTGTTGGGACCTGGCTTGACAGAAATAATCTCTTTTGAAATTTAAAGAATTTCAACGAAAAAAATAAATAAAAAAAAAATCCAAATAGCCTGCTGTTGAATCAAACACAGCATGAAGGATATGCCCCCGATCCGGGACCGGATCTTGTAGGGGCGGACTTTCCTTCTTCGCTCAGGCTTGGGTTCGAGATGTTGATGATCCCTGGGCAATAGAAATAGTGTCCCAGGGATACAAATTAGAGTTCAAAAGTTTTCCTCCCAGAGGCAGGTTTCTGCTTTCAAGATTATCTGCAGATCAGACAAAAGGAGAGGCGTTCTTACACTGCGTAGGAGACCTTTTTTAGTCTCAAGAGTCTCATCAAATTTCTTAGTGTACCGTCCTTCAAGATGGAAACTATTCATTCCATTCTTCCCTTGATCCAAGCGGGTCAATTTATGACAACAGTGGATTTAAAGGACGCGTACCTTCATGTGCCATTCACAAGAATCGTCTCAAGTTCAAAGGTTTGCCTTTCTGGACAAACGCTTCCAGTTCGTGGCTCTTCCTTTCGGTCTTACCACAGCTCTCAGAGTTTTCACAAAGGCTCTGGGATCGCTGTTTGCGGTGCTTCGGTTACGGGGCATTGCAGTGGCGCCCTATCTGGATGACATCCTAGTCCAGGCGCCATCCTTACAGCAAGCAAGATTTCACACGGACATGGTGTTATCCTTCCCACAATCTCACAGGTGGAAGGTAAATTTGGAAAAGAGTTCCTTAGTCCCAAGCACAAGGGTAACTTTCTTGGGAACCATAATAGATTTTTCTGGAAGAAGTCAGGAAATCAAAGATTATCGATACTTGTCTAGTCCTTCAGTCCACTCTTCGGCCTTCAGTGGCTCAGTGCATGGAGGTAATCGGGCTGATGGTGGTGGCAATTGACATCATCCTGTTTGCTCGGTTCCACCTCAGACCTCTGCAGTTAAGCATGCTCAGGCAATGGAACGGAGATTATACAGATTTGTCTCCTTGAATACTACTGGAACAGGAGACAAGGGATTCTCTTCAATGTTGGTTGTCTCTAGTTCATCTCTCCCAGGGAACCTGCTTTCGCAGACCATCTTGGGTGATTGTGACAACAGATGCCAGCCTTCTAGGGGAGCAGTCCGGGGCTCCCTAAGGGCTCAGGGGGTTTGGACTCAGCCATAGTCTGTTCTTCCTAAAAACATTCTGGAGCTGAGAGAGATCTACAATGTTCTTCTGGCCTGGCCTCAGTTAGCCTCGGTCCAGTTTATCAGGTTCCAGTCAGACAAAATAACTTCAGTGGCTTACATCAATCATCAGGTATCCAAAATAATTTAGTGGGTGGAGGCCCATTCTTGCTGCCTGTTGGCAATCCACATCCCTGGGGTGGACAACTGGGAGGGGGATTTCCTGAGCAGGCAGACCTTTCATCTGGAGGAGTGGGAACTCCATCCGGAAGTGTTCTCCAGCTATTTCCTCCATTTGCTTTTCTTGCTCGAATGAAGCAGGAGAAGGCATTGGTGATCCTCATAGCACCGGCTTAGCCTCGCAGAATTTGGTATACAGATCTGGTGGACATGTCATCTCTGCCACCTTGGAGACTTCCATTGAGGAAGGACCTTCTAGTTCAAGGGCCCCTCCATCACCCAAATCTGGTTTCTCTGAAGCTGACTGCTTGGAGATTGAAAGCTTCATATTATCCAAGCAGGGATTTTCTGACTCGGTCATTGAGACCATGATTAAGGCTTGTAAGCCTGTCACTAGAAAAATTTCTCAAAATATATGGCGTAAATATCTCTATTGGTGTGAATCCATGGGCTACTCATGGAGTATAGTTAGGATTCCTAGAATTTTGTCCTTTCTCCAAGAGGATTTGGAGAAGGGTTTATCGACAATTTTCCTAAAGGGTCAAATCTCTGCCTTTACCTATTTTGTTACACAAACATCTGGCAGATGTCTCAGATGTACAATCATTTTGTCAGGCCTTGGTCAGGATCAGGCCTGCTGTGTTCTAACCAGTTACTCCTCCATGGAGTCTGAATTTAGTTCTCAGAGTTCTTCTTGGGGCTCCGTTTGAGCCTATGCGTTCCCTCGATATTAAGTTGTTATCTTGGAAAGTTTTATTTTCTTATTGCTATTTCTTCTGCTCGGAGAGTGTCAGAGCTCTCAGCATTACAGTATGAGTCTCCTTATCGTATTTTCCATTCAGATAAGGTAGTTTCGCATACTAAATTAGGATTTCTTCCTAAGGTTGTTTCTGATCAGAACATTAATCAGGAGATTGTTGTTCCTTCCTTGTGTCCTAATCCTTCTTCTCAGAAGGAAAGACTTCTGCACAATTTGGACGTGGTCCGTGCTTTAAAGTTTTATCTGCAGGGAACTAAGGACTTTCATCAGTCTTCTTCTTTGTTTGTGGTTTTCTCAGGAAAACGCAAGGGACAGAAAGCTACGGCTACTTCTCTTTCTTTTTGGCTTAAGAGTATCATACGTTTTGCATATGAGATTGCTGGACAGCAGCCTCCCGAGAGAGTTATGGCTCATTCCACGAGGGCTGTTGCTTCCTCATGGACGTTCAAAAATGAAGCTTCTGTGGAACAGATTTGCAAGGCTGCAACTTGGTACTCTCTTCACACTTTTTCAAAGTTCTACAAATTTGACACTTTTGCCTCGGCTGAGGCCGCTTTTGGGGAAAGGTTCTTCAAGCAGTGGTGCCTTCCGTTTAGGTTCCCTGTCTTGTCCCTCCCGTATCATCTGTGTACGCTAGCTTGGGTATTGAATCCCATTAGTAACTAAGATGATCCATGCAGGCCCATTTATCAAGCTCCGTACGGAGCTTGAAGGGCCGTGTTACTGGCGAGTCTTCAGACTCGCCAGAAACACAAGTTATGAAGCAGCGGTCTAAAGACCGCTGCTTCATAACCCTGTCCGCCTGCTCTGAGCAGGCGGACAGGAACCGCCGGAAATCAACCCGATCGAATACGATCGGGTTGATTGACAGCTCCCTGCTGGCGGCCGATTGGCCGCGAGTCAGCAGGGGGCGGCGTTGCACCAGCAGCTCTTGTGAGCTGCTGGTGCAATGTTAAATGTGGAGAGCGTATTGCTCTCCGCATTTAGCGAGGTCTTGCGGACCTGATCCGCAGTGTCGGATCAGGTCCGCAAGCCCTTTGATAAATGGGCCCCATGGACTCAATGGCCTCTACTTATCAAGCTGTCAACTTTCTTGCATTCGACGGCACCAATACGCTCGCCTAAGATCGCCTAACATCGCTGCTGCGGACCTGAATACGTTCGCCAAAATTATCAAGAAAGCTGTCAAAAAGCCGCGCACCAAGTACGGTGCGATGAGGAGCGGACTGTTGTTAACTAACAGTCATTGATCTCGCTGCTCTTCGACTTATTCGCAGCTTTCTTGGTACGCTGTCACTAAGCACCCACACTATACTATATGTTTACCCCCTATACCGCCGCTCCCGGAGCCCACGGCAACTCTAATAAATGTATTAACCCCTAAACCAACGCTCACGGAGCCCACCACACCTAAATAAAGTTATTAACCCCTAAACCGCCGCTCCCGGAGCCCACCGCACCTAAATAAAGTGTTTAACCCCTAAACCGCCACTCCCGGAGCCTACCGCCACCTACATTATAAATATTAACCCCTAATCTGCCCCCCCCTACACCTTCGCCACCTACATTATACTTATTGACCCCTAAACCGCCCCTCCCGGACCCCGCCGCAACTAAATAAAATGTTTAACCCCTAAACCGCCACTCCTGGACCCCGCCGCAACTAAATAAAATGTTTAACCCCTAAACCGCCACTCACGGACCCGCCGCCACCTACATTAAATTTATTAACCCCTAATCTGCCCCCTACACCGCTGCTACCTACATTAAATTTATTAACCCCTAATCTGACCCCCCTACACCGCCGCCACCTACATTAAATTTATTAAACCCTAATCTGACCCCCCTACACCGCCGTCACCTACATTAAATTTATTAACCCCTAATCTCCCGCCCCCAATGTCGCCACCGCTATATTAAATGTATTAACCCCTAAACTTAAGTCTAACCCTTACCCTAACACCCCCTAACTTAAAAATAATTTAAATTTATCTAAATAAATATTCCTATCATGAAATAAATTATACCTAATTTAAACTAAATACTTACCTATAAAATAAACCCTAAGATAGCTACAATATAACTAATAGTTACATTGTAGCTAGCTTAGGGTTTATTTTTATTTTACAGGCAAGTTTGTATTTATTTTAACTAGGTAGAATAGTTATTAAATAGTTATTAACTATTTAATAACTACCTAGTTAAAATAAATACAAAGGTACCTGTAAAATAAAACCTAACCTAAGTTACAATTACACCTAACACTACACTATAATTAAATTAATTCCCTAAATTTAAATAAATTAATTACAATTAAATAAAATTAAATAAAATTAACTAAAGTACAAAAAAAACAAACACTAAATTACAGAAAATAATAAAATGATTACAAGAATTTTAAACTAATTACACCTAATCTAATCCCCCTAATAAAATAAAAAAGCCTTCCAAAATAAAAAAAAAATCCCTACCCTATACTAAATTACAAATAGCCCTTAAAAGGGCCTTTTGCGGGGCATTTCCCCAAAGTAATCAGCTCTTTTACCTGTAAAAAAAAAAATACAATACCCCCCAACAGTAAAACCCACCACCCACACACCCAACCCTACTCTAAAACCCACCCAATCCCCCTTAATAAATCCTAACACTACCCCCCTGAAGATCACCCTACCTTGAGACGTCTTCACACAACTGGGCAGAAGTTAAAGGGTAGGAATTTTTATTATTTTGGGGGGCTTTTTTTATTTTATTAGGGGGATTAGATCAGGTGTAATTAGTTTAAAATTCTTATAATTATTTTATTATTTTCTGTAATTTAGTGTTGTTTTTTTTGTACTTTAGTTAATTTTATTTAATTGTATTTAATTGTAATTAATTTATTTTAATTTAGGGAATTCATTTAATTATAGTGTAGTGTTAGGTGTAATTGTATCTTAGGTTAGGTTTTATTTTACAGGTACTTTTGTATTTATTTTAACTAGGTAGTTATTAAATAGTTATAAACTATTTAATAACTATTCTACCTAGATAAAATAAATACAAACTTGCCTGTAAAATAAAAAATAAATCCTAAAATAGCTACAATGTAACTATTAGTTATATTGTAGCTATCTTAGGGTTTATTTTATAGGTAAGTATTTATTCCTAAATAGGTATAATTTATTTCATGATATGAATATTTATTTAGATTAATTAAATTATATTTAAGTTAGGGGGTGTTAGGGTTAGGGTTAGACTTAGGTTTAGGGGTTAATAAATTTAATATAGTGGCGGCGACGTTGGGGGCGGGAGATTAGGGGTTAATCAATTTAATGTAGGTGGTGGCAGTGTAGGGGGGTCAGATTAGGGGTTAATAAATTTAATGTAGGTGGCGGCGGGGTCCGGGAGCGGCGGTTTAGGGGTTAAACATTTTATTTAGTTGCGGCGGGGTCCGGGAGCAGCGGTTTAGGGGTTTGTAAGTATAATGTAGGTGGCGGCGGTGTAGGGGGGGCAGATTAGGGGTGTTTAGACTCGGGGTACATGTTAGGGTGTTAGGTGTATACATTTCCAATAGGAATCAATGGGATATCGGGCAGCAGCGAACATGAACTTTCGCTGCTGTCAGACTCCCATTGATTCCTATGGCATCCGTTGCCTCCAGGGCGGCGGATTGAAAACCAGGTACGCTGGGCCGGAATAGTAGCGAGTGTACCTGCTAGTTTTTCGATAACTAGCAAAAGTAGTCAGAATGTGCCGAATTTGCGTTTGGAACATCTGTAATGACTTAAGCATCGATCTGTGTTGGACTGAGTCCGGCGGATCGTATGTTACGTCACTACATTCTACTTTTGCCGGTCTGTAGGGTTTGATAACTACGGCGAATCAGGCTCGCCACAAATACGCTGTGGAATTCCAGCGTATTTGCGGTTGACAGCTTGATAAATAGAGGCCATTGTGTCTTAAAAAAGAAAAGAAAATTTATGCTTATCTGATAAATGTATTTCTTTTTTGACACGATGAGTCCACAGCCGCCCTGCTCTTTTAGACAGGTTGTGGGTTATTGTAAACTTCAGACACCTCTGCACCTTGGCTTTTCCTTTCTCTTCCTAACTTCGGTCGAATGACTGGAGTGGGATGGAAGGGAGGAGCTATTTAACAGCTCTGCTGTGGTGCTCTTTGCTTAATCCTGCTGACCAGGAGGTGAATATCCCATTAGTAATTAAGATGATCCGTGGACTCATCGTATCAAAAAAGAAATAAATTTATCAGGTAAACATAAATTTTCTTTTTCCCGCCTCTAGTTCTTCTTCCAAGAGTGATCTCCAAAATCATCATGGAACAATCGTTTTGTGTTGCTGGTAGCTCAGCATGGCCTCACAGGTTTTTTTTGTCTCAAGGTCCGTTTTTCCATCAGGATCTCAAATCATTAAATTTGAAGGTATGGAAATTGAACGCCTAGTGCTTAGTCATAGAGGTTTCTCTGACTCATTGATTAATACTATGTTACAGGCTCGTAAATCTGTTTCTAGGAAGATTTATTATAGAGTTTGGAAGACTTATATTTCATGGTGTTCTTCTCATAAATTCTCCTGGCATTCTTTTAGAATTCCTAGAATTTTACAGTTTCTTCAGGATGGTTTGGATAAGGGTTTGTCTGCAAGTTCCTTGAAGGGACAATCTCTGCTCTTTCTGTTTTATTTCACAGAAAGATTGCTAAGCTTCCTGATATTCACTGTTTTGTACAGGCTTTGGTCCATATCAAGCCTGTCATTAAATCAATCTCTCCTCCTTGGAGTCTTAATTTGGTTTTGAAGACTTTACAGGCTCCTCCTTTTGAGCCTATGCATTCTTTGGACATTAAACTACTTTCTTGGAAAGTGTTGTTCCTTTTGTCCATCTCTTCTGCTAGAAGAGTTTCTGAATTATCTGCTCTTTCTTGTGAATCTCCTTTTCTGATTTTCCATCAGGATAAGGCGGTTTTGCAGACTTCATTTAAATTCTTACCTAAGGTTGTAAATTCTAACAAAATGAATAGAGAAATTGTTGTCCCTTCTTTATGTCCTAATCCTAAGAATTCTTTGGAGAGATCCTTACATTTTTTGGATGTGGTAAGAGCTTTGAAATATTATGTTGAAGCTACTAAAGATTTCAGGAATACTTCTAGTCTATTTGTTATCTTTTCTGGTTCTAGGAAAGGTCAGAAGGCTTCTGCCATTTCCTTGGCATCTTGGTTAAAGCTTTTGATTCATCAGGATTATTTGGAGTCGGGTCAGGCCCCGCCTCAGAGAATTACAGCTCATTCTAATAGATCAGTCTCTACTTCATGGGCTTTTAAGAATGAAGCTTCAGTTGATCAGATTTGCAAAGCAGCAACTTGGTCTTCTTTGCATACATTTACTAAATTCTACTGTTTTGATGTATTTGCTTCTTCGGAAGCAGTTTTCGGTAGAAAAGTTCTTTAGGCAGCTGTTTCAGTTTGATTCCTCTGCTTATGTTTTAATTTTTTTTCTTTCATTTCTGAGAAAAAACTTATTTTATTTGGTTGTGGATTTAATTTTTTCAGCAGAAAATGGCTGTTTTTATTTTATCCCTCCCTCTTTAGTGACTCTTGTGTGGCGTTCCACATCTTGGGTATTACTATCCCATACCTCACTAGCTCATGGACTCTTGCCAATTACATGAAAGAAGACATAATTTATGTAAGAACGTACCTGATAAATTCATTTCTTTCATATTGACAAGAGTCCATCAGACCCACCCTTTTTATGGTGGTTATGATTTTTTGTATAAAGCACAATTATTTCCAAATTCCTTTGTTTATGCTTTTTACTCCTTTCTTTATCACCCCACTACTTGGCTATTTGTTAAACTGAATTGTGGGTGTGGTGAGGGGTGTATTTATAGGCATTTTAAGGTTTGGGAAACTTTGCCCCTCCTGGTAGGATTGTATATCCCATACGTCACTAGCTCATGGACTCTTGCCAATCTGAAAGAAATTAATTTGTCAGGTAAGTTCTTACATAAATTATGTTTTTTCTTTCTTTCTTTCTCTCCTTCTTTCGTTCTTTCGTTCTCTCTTTCTTTCTTTCTCTCGTTCTCTCCTCAAATTACCTCTCTATTATATATGGAGGGCCCATAAGATTTCTTTCACCTAAAAATCACTTTTCATTTCTGCCACTGAGTAAATTCAAGTAACAAATTCAGTGACAATCTCATAAGAGGAGAAATATATTTGTAGAATTGATACTCTCCTATGAGCTTTAACAAAGCAGACTCTGCAGCACAGCTGTCAGACATTAAATTTGCTGATTACAGCTTTTCTTCCTGTGTGAGAGTATTTAATCATCTATGAAGATTCACTGCAGACAGAAGAAATATATTCCATCTTTCATATAGTCTTCCATGACAACTTTGTATTTTTTATAATTATTATTACAATTGTATTTATACAGTGCTGCTATATTCCAAAATGTCTCTGATTATTCACTGATTAATACTTATAGCCACCATTGTAAGAAATGTATTTGCAAACTTATGGAAACTGTGCTAACTACCTTCCTTGCAAGGTGCATTAACTATAAAGGGCAAGATTACGAGTGGAGCGCTATTGTTTTCACGCTATCAATATCAGGTTTTCACACAAGTGATATTGGATTTTCGCATCCGTTTGCACGCAAGTTAAATTGAGCTTGTATTTCAAGTTGAAAGTAAATGCGAACCTGTGAGCGTAATCGCGATTTAAGCTAGAGTGATTACTGTGACCTCAGAGCTCTAATAAACTAGTTTCGCAAAACAAAAAAAATTCACAAAACACATCAAAAATACATTACAAATTACACTTACACTCATAATAACACCATTCGGTTAAAACTATTAAAAAATGTATTGCACAAAAAAGTTATAAGGGCTCAAAGATATGAGATCTCAGGTGTTAGAAAAAAATGCAAGCAAAGGGCTTTAACATAGACATACATACGTATACAAGCCTAAATATGTATATTTATGTATATATATGGCTATATATGTATTTAAAGACATATAAACACATATAAACACATAAATACATTTCTACACATATATAGTGCAATGGAGTCTTTTTCAGTCAAGTACATGAAAACATGTCAAAGCATATTTATGCAATATTCATATTTAATAAATGTTTTAACTATGTATTTACTGTAACTATTTCACATTCCAATGTACTTCACAAAGTATTGTATTTTTAAATAGATATGCCTACATATTGGGTTAGCGCGCTATTAGTAACTTTTTACTTTCAACTTGTAATATGAGCGCAACCCAACACACGCTAAAAATTTACTTCTTGCACAATTAGCATAAAATAAACAACGCAACTCCGGTTCAAGAGTAAAACCAATTACATTTTAATATAGCCCCGCAACAAAAGGCAGGTACTTAAAAGATTAAAAAGCAAATATTGCATATAAAAAATCAAATGAAATGTCCACACTTGGGGGCCGATTTACCAAAGGGTGGACATGATTCGCTGTAGCGAATTATGTCTGCCCGACATCGCTGAATGCTTGAATTTAACTTTGCAAAGCAATTCTGGTGAACTGCTTGTGCAATGCTGCTCCCTGTAGATTCGCAGCCAATTGGCTGCTAGCAGGGGGTGTCAATCAACCCAATCATATCTGATTGGGTTGATTGCTGTCCTGTGCTTCAGAGGGGGTGAACGAGTTAAGGAGCAGCGGTCCTAAGAGTCCTGCTTCTTAACTGCTGTTTTCGCGGAAACAGGGGTCATTCGACCCTTGATATATCGGCCCCTTAGCCTCCATCTCCAGAAGAAGGGGAGAGAAGTCCTTCATACGGTCTTTATCACTGTGGGCACAGTGATCCTATTCCGTCTTTCCTCCTAGCTATGGTAGGTACCAATATGTACAACAGTACCCTCGGTTTACACAGATCTGCTCCTGGATAGTATCGGAGCCTAAGGTAGCCTCACTGGGAGAAAAATAGCTGTCCAATTAAGTTGGTCAAAGAAATGCCCTCAGCACTTACCGATCAGTTCCTCTGTGATATTGGAACTTATGGATGCATCATAGGGACAAACCAGAAAGTGCAATCCTCTACACGTTTTGTCCCGTTACAACGGGACTTTCTAAAAAGTAGTTATGTTTGTTAGTTCAGTTCTATTTATCACAGTAAATTTCAGACCGCCCGCCGATTTCAAGTGATCTTATTGGATGATGCATCCTTGCATTGGAGGGAGGGTATGTAAACAAAGCATGTAAAAAAAGGAAGGGGGGAGAGTGGGTAGAGGAGAGAATGGCACTACAAAATGGTGACCCAATATATGGTTAGACACAATGAGATGTGTTAGTTAAGGATTGGGGGTGGGTGCTGTGTACTAAGAAACTAAATAGAACAAATAGTGAAAAAAATCAACTATAAAAGTGTATACAGATTAGCACTTCTCACCATAGGTTCCACAGATACCTGATTTGCTTCTAAGTAGAGAGCAAAACAGATAATAAAATGACCTGTACTGGTACACATATACTATATTGCAACAAGTAAAGTTCCTGTCAAATAGGAACGCATGGCGGATGGAAAAAAGCAAACTTTATTAAGTACATTAAAAAATGGGTAAACATTTAAAAACTAAATGGCCAAAAACAAAGTGTGTGCCACCAAGATGGTAAGGTTTAGGGTATATATATGGCAATGGTTACAGGGTAGTAAAATGATAAACCACCCCCCTGTTTTACATAAGGGTCCTGCTATTGTCTCAGGAAAGGAACTAGAGTAGGCATAAATTGACCTAATATATCTGGTAACAACATGCACATATAGAGAAATGTAGATATACTCCTCCACATAAGAATACGGTTGACAGTTAATCAGTTGGATAGTACCTCATGGGTATATTCAGTATAAAGCTGACTAATCAGTCAACAACTGTAGGTGATATAGTATAGGTTATAGGGGGTCCTGCAATTGAAATGTGCCAACTATAAAATTCCACGTAAAATTGTGGACGGTAGTGAGTCAGTTATTTGGCAATATATTCAGCATATACTGTAGCTAACTCATCAGCCAACAATGGTATAATATACAGGGAGTGCAGAATTATTAGGCAAGTTGTATTTTTGAGGATTAATTTTATTATTGAACAACAACCATGTTCTCAATGAACCCAAAAAACTCATTAATATCAAAGCTGAATAGTTTTGGAAGTAGTTTTTAGTTTGTTTTTAGTTATAGCTATTTTAGGGGGATATCTGTGTGTGCAGGTGACTATTACTGTGCATAATTATTAAGCAACTTAACAAAAAACAAATATATACCCATTTCAATTATTTATTTTTACCAGTGAAACCAATATAACATCTCAACATTCACAAATATACATTTCTGACATTCAAAAACAAAACAAAAACAAATCAGTGACCAATATAGCCACCTTTCTTTGCAAGGACACTCAAAAGCCTGCCATCCATGGATTCTGTCAGTGTTTTGATCTGTTCACCATCAACATTGCGTGCAGCAGCAACCACAGCCTCCCAGACACTGTTCAGAGAGGTGTACTGTTTTCCCTCCTTGTAAATCTCACATTTGATGATGGACCACAGGTTCTCAATGGGGTTCAGATCAGGTGAACAAGGAGGCCATGTCATTAGATTTTCTTCTTTTATACCCTTTCTTGCCAGCCACGCTGTGGAGTACTTGGACGCGTGTGATGGAGCATTGTCCTGCATGAAAATCATGTTTTTCTTGAAGGATGCAGACTTCTCCCTGTACCACTGCTTGAAGAAGGTGTCTTCCAGAAACTGGCAGTAGGACTGGGAGTTGAGCTTGACTCCATCCTCAACCCGAAAAGGCCCCACAAGCTCATCTTTGATGATACCAGCCCAAACCAGTACTCCACCTCCACCTTGCTGGCGTCTGAGTTAGACTAGAGCTCTCTGCCCTTTACCAATCCAGCCACGGGCCCATCCATCTGGCCCATCAAGACTCACTCTCATTTCATCAGTCCATAAAACCTTAGAAAAATCAGTCTTGAGATATTTCTTGGCCCAGTCTTGACGTTTCAGCTTGTGTGTCTTGTTCAGTGGTGGTCGTCTTTCAGCCTTTCTTACCTTGGCCATGTCTCTGAGTATTGCACACCTTGTGCTTTTGGGCACTCCAGTGATGTTGCAGCTCTGAAATATGGCCAAACTGGTGGCAAGTGGCATCTTGGCAGCTGCACGCTTGACTTTTCTCAGTTCATGGGCAGTTATTTTGCGCCTTGGTTTTTCCACACGCTTCTTGCGACCCTGTTGACTATTTTGAATGAAACGCTTGATTGTTCGATGATCACGCTTCAGAAGCTTTGCAATTTTAAGAGTGCTGCATCCCTCTGCAAGATATCTCACTATTTTTGACTTTTCTGAGCCTGTCAAGTCCTTCTTTTGACCCATTTTGCCAAAGGAAAGGAAGTTGCCTAATAATTATGCACACCTGATATAGGGTGTTGATGTCATTAGACCACACCCCTTCTCATTACAGAGATGCACATCACCTAATATGCTTAATTGGTAGTAGGCTTTCGAGCCTATACAGCTTGGAGTAAGACAACATGCATAAAGAGGATGATGTGGTCAAAATACTAATTTGCCTAATAATTCTGTACCCCCTGTATTGTTGTTCCAGAGGTTTATACAAAAGAATGAAACCCACTGTAGTGTTCCACATACATATATAAATGACAGACACCTAGATTACGAGTTTTGCGTTCGTGTTTTAACACTAAAAAAATGGCCGTTTCCGGGTTAAAACAGCAAAGCAGCCATTACGAGTCTTGTCAGTATAGCTGTACCACAAGCCTTTTAGCCTGTAACGCAACATCAGTCCCGCAGTCAAAAAATTAATTTTTTTCTTGGGATTTCCATACCGTTGCCATTACGAGTTTTGTGGTGATGCTAATACCCCGTATTTATTTTAACTAGGTAGTTAGTAAATAGTTAAAAACTATTTACTAACTAGTCTACCTAGTTAAAATAAATACAAACTTACCTGTGAAATAAAAACCTAACAAGTAGATTACGAGTTATTCGCGCTATAGGGAAATTAACGAACGCAACAAAAGTTGCGTTATTTAACCCCCAATAGTGCAGCCATTAAAAACCCAGCTTGTGCGTGCGATATTGTACTTTTAAGCTCCATACCGCACAAAAACAAGTGCTGTTTTGATGTGCTCATGCACGCTTTCCCCATAGACATCAGCGGGGGAGAGAGGGTCAGAAAAAAATCTAACACCTGCGATCGCAGAATGAAAAGCCCCGTAATTCAGCCCCATTGATGTCTATGGGGAAAAAAAATTAACGTTTAAACCTAACACCCTAACATAAACCCCATGTCTAAACACCCCTAATCTACCCCCACCGACATTGCTGCCACCTACATAATTTTATTAACCCCTAATCTGCCGCTCCTGATATCGCCGTCACCTAAATAAAACTATTACCCCTAATCTGCCACTCCCGATATAGCCGCCGCTATACTAAAGTTATTAACCCCTATTCTCCTGCACCCCAACATCGCCCACACTATAATAAATCTATTAACCGCTATTCCACCGCTCCCCGACATCGCCAGAACTAAATAAAGCTATTAACATCTAAACCTCTGGCCTCCCACATCACTACCACTAAATAAATCTATAAACCCCAAAACCACCAGCCCCCCCACATCGCAAAAATCTAAATTAAACTATTAACCCCTACACCTAAGCCTAACCCTAAACTTAACCCTAACTTTAACATAATTTCAATAGAGCTAAAATAAAGTTACAATTATTAACTAAATAATACCTAGTTAAAACTAAATACAAACTTACCTGTAAAATAAACCCTAAGCTAGCTACAAAATAACTAATAGTTATATTGTAGCTAGCTTAGGTTTTATTTTTATTTCACAGGTAAGTTTGTATTTATTTCAACTAGGTAGACTAGTTAGTAAATAGTTATTAACTATTTACTAACTACCTAGTTAAAATAAATACAAACTTACCTGTGAAATAAAACCTAAGCTACCTTACACTAAAACCTAAAATTACAAAAAATAAAAAATCACAAACAAAAAAAACAACCTACCATTACAAAAAAAAAAAAGAAATTATCTAAAATAATAAAAATGATTCCTATTCTAATACCCTTTAAAAAAACAAACACCCCAAAATAAAAAAAGCCTAAGCTAGAATAAACTTAAAAGGGCCTTTTGTAGGGCATTGCCCTAAAGTTAACAGCTCTTTTGCTACAAACCACCCCCGGCCCCTAACAGTATTACAAGCCCCCACCCCCAAACTCACAAAATACAAATAAAGTAAAACCTAATATACCCATTGTCCAGAAAAGGGCATTTGTATGGGCATTACCCTTAAAAGGACATTTGGCTCTTTTTCCTGCCCTTAAAAGGGCATTCAGCTCTTTTAGGAAATGCTCAAGCCCTAATCTAAAAATAAAAACCCACCCAAAACAAAAAAAAATACATTACACAAAATAACAAACAAATTATCAAACATAATAAAAATTATTCCTAGTCTAATACCCATTTAAAAAAAAAAACACCCCAAAATAAAAAACCTAATCTATAATAAACTACCAATGGCCTTAAAAATGGCCTTTGTAGGGCAATTGCCCTAAAGATATCAGCTCTTTTTCTGAAAAAAAAATAAAAAAATACAAAGACCCACTAACATTACAATCCCCCCCAAACCCACAAAATAAAAAAAAACTATCTAAAAAACCTAAGCTACCCATTGCCCTGAAAAGGGCATTTGTATAGGCATTGCCCTTAAAAGGGCATTTAGCTCTTTTGCTGCCCAAACCCTAATCTAAAATAAAAACCACCCCAAAAACCCTTAAAAAAACCTAACACTAACCCCCGACGATCCACTTGCAGTTTTTGAAGTCCCACTTGAACGATCTTCATCCCGGCGGCGAAGTCCTCATCCAGGCGGCGAGAAGTCTTCATCCAGATGGCCTCTTCAATCTTCATTCCAGCGGATAAAGTCCTCAACCAAGCGGCGAGAAGACTTCATCCAGGGGGCCTCATCAATCTTCATCCAGGCGGCATCTTCTATCTTGATCCCGGCGGCGCGGAGCGCGTCCATCCTGAAGACATTCCTATTGGCTGAAAAATTTGAATCAGCCAATAGGAATTAGAGCTGCTGAAATCCTCTTGGCTGTTCAAATCAGCCAATAGGATTTAAGCAGCTCTCATTCTATTGGCTAATTCATCATCCAATAGAATGAGAGCTGCTTAAATCCTATGGCCTGTTTGAACAGCCAATAGGATTTTAGCAGCTCTAATTCCTATTATCTGATTCAAATTTTTCAGCCAATAGGAATGCAAGGGACGCCATTTGAAACGGCTCCCTTGCATTGAAAATTCAGTGTACGGCGGCGACCGTATGAAGAGGAAGCTCCTTGCCGGATGTGTTCAGGATGGACCTGCTCCGCGCTGCCAGGATCAAGATAGAAGATGCCCCCTGGATGAAGATTGAAGAGGCCGCCTGGATGAAGACTTCTTGCCACTTGGATGAGGACTTCTCCGCTGGGATGAAGATTGAAGAGGCTGCCTGGATGAAGACATCTCCCTGCCTGGATGAGGACTTCACTGCTGGGATGAAAATCGTTCAAGCGGGACTTAAAAAATTGTAAGTGGATTGTCGGGTGTTCGTGTTATGTTTTTTTTTAAGGGTTTTTTGGGTGGGTTTTTATTTTAGATTAGGGTTTGGGCAGCAAAATAGCTAAATGCTCTTTTCAGGGCAATGGGTATCTTAGGTGTTTTTTAGAATTAGAATTTTTATTTTGGGGGGTTGGTTGGGTGGTGGATTTTACTGTTGGGGGGTCTTTGTATTTTTTTTCAGGGAAAAGAGCTGATATATTTGAGGCAATGCCCCACAAAAGGCCCTTTTAAGGGATATTGGTAGTTTATTGTAGGCTAAGTTTTTTTTATTTTGGGGGGGGCTTTTTTATTTTGATAGGGCTATTAGATTAGGTGTAATTCTTTTTTTATTTTTGATAATTTCATTTGTTATTTTCCGTAATTTAGTGTTTGTTATTTTTAGTAATTTAGTATGTTTTATTTTTTGTAATTAGATACGTTGTAATTTTTAGAGTAGTGTTAGGATTTTTTAATGTGTAGTTTAGTTTAGTTTAATTGGTATTTAGTTTAATTTTAGTTTAATAGTTATATTAGTTTAATTGTTAGTTTAAACTTAGTTTTTTTGATTTGACAGGTAAGTTTTAATTTAATTTAAGATAGGGAAATTGTAATTTTAATATAAAGTTAGGGGGGCGTTAAGTTTAGGGGTTACTAGTTAAAATTAGTTTATTGCGATGTGGGGGGCTTTCGGTTTAGGGTTTAATAGGTTTATTATAGTGGCGGCGGTGTAGGGCTTAATAACTTTAGTATAGTGGGGGCGATGTGGGCGAATGGCAGATTAATGGTTAATAATATTTAAATAGTGTTTGCGATGCGGGAGGGCGGCGGTTTAGGGGTTAATAATTGTATTATTGTGGTGACGATATCGGGGAGCGGCAGAATAGGGGTTAATCATTTTACTATAGTGTTTGTGATGCGGGAGGGCCTCGGTTTAGGGGTTAATAGGTAGTTTATGGGTGTTTAGTGTACTTTGTAGTAGTTTAGTTATGAGTTTTATGTAACAGATATGTAGCATAAAACTCATAACTACTGCTTTTAGATTGCGGAACGGATCTTGACGGTATAGGCTGGAACGCAGGTTTTTTAGCCTCACCGCAAAACTCGTAATGGCTGCACTATGGAAGTGACATGAAAAAACGTAATTTTTTCAAGTACGGGACTGACGATGCGGTACAGGCTAAAAAGCTTGCGGTACAGCCATACCGACAAGACTTGTAATGGCTGCGGTGCTGTTTTAACAATGAAATTACCATTTTTTCAGCGTTAAAACATGAACGCACAACTCATAATCTAGGTGTAAAATAGCTACAATATAACTATTAGTTAGTTTTATTTTTATTTCACAGGTAAGTTTGTATTTAGTTTTAAATAGGTATTATTTAGTTAATAATTGTAACTTTATTTTAGGTCTATTTTAATTATGTTAAAGTTAGGGGGTGTTATGTTTAGGGGTTAATATAGTTTAATTTAGGTTGTTGCAATGTGGAGGGCTGGCGGTTTATGGGTTAATAGGTTTATTTAGTGGTAGTGATGTGAAGGGCCAGAGGTTTAGGGGTTAATAACTTTATTTAGTGGCGGCGATGTCGGGGAGCGACGGAATAAGGGTTAATATCTTTAATATAGTGTGGGGGATGTTGGGGTGAGGGGGAATAGGGGTTAATAACTTTATTATAGTGGCAGCGATATCGGGAGCTGCAGATTAGGGGTTAATACGTTTATGTAGGTGTCGGCGATGTCGGGGGCAGCAGATTAGTGGTGTTTATGTTAGGGTGTTAGGTTTAAACGTAACTTTTTTTTTCCCCATAGACATCAATGAGGTTGCGTTACGGAGCTTTTCATTCCACGGTCGCAGGTGTTAGTTTTTTTTCTAACACTCTCTCCCCATCGATGTTTATGGGGAAAATGTGCACGAGCACGTCAAAGCAGCGCTTGTATTTTGTGTGGTATGGAGCTCAACACAACCATATTGCACACACAAGCCGGCTTTTTCAAAACTCATAATGGCAGTGATATGGGGATGAAATAACGCAACTTTTGTTGCATTCGTTTAACACCCTCTATAGCGCAAAACTTGTAATCTAGGTAAGAGTCAGTTAATTAGCTACTCGTCAATGTATCTTTGGCCAACATAAGTGAATAGTATTATTTGTACTTCAGAGGCTCCTGCAGTAAAATATTTGCTCACTGGAATGTTACACACAAGTAACACCTATATGTAGCTATTCTCTTCCACATAAGAATATTGATGACAATTAATCAGTGGAATAATATATGCTACAAAGGGTATGTTTGTTAAACTGCTGTACGTTGAATTGAGTAATACACAACAATGTATCAAAAATGGAAACCACTGTAGAATGTATATACAAAATTATACCTTTAATAGTGTTTTACATTATATCTGAATTGATTTTGAGTGGTAACATATAATAAATATGTTATGTAAAGCCAGATGAAGACCAGGCAGTAGTACCCTTAAGAGGTAACAGCTTATCGATCAGTAAAAACGCCTACGGTAATTGTGCGTAAAATAGGTAGTAACCAACAGTTCAGTTCTGTATCTTATTAGTTGTTATTTATGGTCAATTAAAGTTATTGTCTTTATCGATCCTTTGAAAAATCGGTTTTCTGCAAAACATGTCAGGGAGCTTGTTGGAGGACCTTTAGGATCTTCATTTATAATAATGCTCTTTGAACTTAAATAATTTATAGCAAAACTTGATTTAAGGGATATTCGATGTTCTCACAATTTTGGTTACCATACATATAGGGTTATTACCGATCCATATGTTATCTGATACTTGAGATAATTCCACCACTGGTGCACCAAACACATGGAACTCACTACCCCCTACCATATTAATATTGTCCGACTGTGATCGATAAAGACAATAACTTTAATCGAGCATAAATGACAACTATTTATTCTTTTTAGGTAAACAAAGCAGTTGATACCCTGCACCAAATCAACCTGATACAATGTAGCGCCTGTTAGTGTTTACAATGTTATACATTATTATTTTATTATTATTATTATCGGTTATTTGTAGAGCTCCAACAGATTCTGCAGCGCTATTAACAAAGGCGGAGTACAAAAAAACAGTTATAGGGATCAAATGGATAGAGGGCCCTGCCAAGAGTTGCACTGTTGTAGTCAGCTCTTGAGAAGGTGATCAACAAACAGCTGGACTCTTAAGCTTACATGCTAAGGGGGTTCAGGGGATAGCAATGGAGGAGAGGAACTGGTATAAAGAAAGGTTAGCGTAGGTTGTATGCATCTCTGAACAGTAGACTCTTTAGGGAGTACTTGAAGCTTTTAAAACTAGAAGAGAGTCTTGTGGAGCGAGGCAGAGAGTTCCATAAGATGGGAGCCAGTCTGGAGAAGTCCTGTAAACGGGAGTGTGATGAGGTGACAAGAGAGGAGGAGAGTAGGAGGTTGTGAGCAGAGTGAAGGGGATGGGAGGGAGAGTATCTGGAGACAAGGTCTGAGATATAGGGGGGAGCAGTGCAGTTGAGGGCTTTGTATGTCAGAGTGAGAATTTTGTGTTTGATCCTAGAGGAAGCCAGTGAAGAGATTGGCAAAGAGGTGCAGCAGATGAAGAGCGACTTGTAAGGAAGATGAGTCTGGCAGAGGCATTAATTAAGGATTGTAAAGGAGCTAGGCGGTAGGTGGGGAGACCAGAGAGGACAGAGTTGCAGTAATTGAGGCGGGAGAGGATGAGAGAGTGGATTAAAATCTTAGTTGTGTCTTGTGTACGGAAGTGTCTAATTTTAGAGATGTTTTTAAGGTGGAAGCGACAGGCTTTAGCCAAAGACTGAATGTAAGGAGTGAAAGAAAGATCTGAGTCAAATGTGACCCCGAGACATCGGGCATGCGGGGTAGGGGTAATGATGGAGAGTTTTGAAAAAGGGGGGAAAATAAGGAGCTCAGTTTTGGAGAGATTTACCTTGAGGTAGTGAGAGGACATCCAGTTGGAGATGTGAGAAAGACAGTTAGTGACATGGGTTAGCAAGGAAGGAGAAAGGTCTGGTGCAGAGAAGTAGATTTGGGTGTCATCGGCATACAAATGATATTGTAAACCGTGGGACTTTATTAGAGAGCCTAGTGATGATGTGTAGATTGAGAAGAGAAGGGGACTGAGGACAGAGCCTTGCGGTACTCCGATAGAAAGTGGTGTCATATATTACAAGCGGTGCAGACCAAACTTCTGTTAGTGTCCCACCGTATATACCTTTAACATACATTAACATAATGTAACAGATACAAAGATTTTTACAGGGGACAAGAATCCACACAAGCTTCTTAAATTCCATCATCCCCACATTGAAATTCTTAAATTTTAAAAATGCAATGTAAGCAATCCATCAAATTCCCTTCTATGGAACTAAATCCCTCAAATGGGACAGGAACCATAATCTATATGAAATCCTAAAATATCAGAATTCTGATCCTTGTCCTCTCTCATGATGCTCAGCGTCTCTATTAATAATAATCCTGGCCCCTATGATTTCCCTAGTTAATTCAAAAAGGCTTGTAGGTCCAGGTCCACATTCAGACCTCTAGGTTGGAGACAGTTTATTTCTTTAGCAAAAGATAGTAGTGGTTTGGCCAACTACAAGAGTGTATACTAGATCTCACTCCTCACCATTCAGATCACTTGAGAATAAAAGATCTAAATCTTTATTGATCTGTGTATATTGTGTTGATTATGGTTTACACTTGTAAGCATACATGAATGTCCCAACAATATGGGAACACAGAAAGGTATAAAACATTTAATTTTATTAGTTAATATTAAAAAGGGGGAAAAACACACAATTAAAAACAAATAGTGGAAACACATCAATAGAGCACCAATCTGGTACTAGTGGGATAACTGAGGATTATTATACATTCAAAATATTCCAGACCTAAATAGTGGCTCAATATTGTTACTGTCGAATGAGAGTCACACTTCTCTGAAATTATATGACTCTTTCCAAAAAGGAAGTGAGAGAGACAAATAATAATTCAAGTTCTTTAAGATATCTCACCACAAAAACATTTAAGTGGTGATGGTTCTGAGATGACAAGTATATAGTTGCAATAAGTGCACACTGTGTGATTATTCAACTTAATATCAATACTATCGTGTCCCACTTGGAAGTGATGGCTTAATATATATAGTCGTAAGGATCAGGTACTACATACTGATAACCTTGTGTATGATAGAGTATATTGTTTGGCTCAAATGCCAAAATAACACTTTTTGATCGGTAGTTTGCGTTCACCGTTACTTATGTTGTTATTATATTATAATAATAGTACTCCGGTCACTAGCTACAAGTTCAGGATATTGGTATCAAATAAACTAAGTATATTGTGACAACAATGTAGGAAATGGTAACTGTAGATTCAGGGTATCGATATCAAGTATGTTGCAGCTAATGCAAATGGTGTGCAAATTTAAGTTGTAGATCCTTGTCAGATCAACAACCCATATATATCATATAGAGCACCTAGCATCTGAGGTATTCAATTGTATATGTATGAGCAAAATCGCTATATTAGCATTTCATACTAAAGTTGATTTAAATATTGTAACCATTCCAAATGCTAGTGAACCATAAAAATTGTATTAAGGCTATAAGCTGATCCGGAGTTATTATGTCCTCTGATAATAAACAGACTAAATATATAGTGATGTTAAACCATAAATCATTCCACAGTAAGGGTCTCATATTATCCTCACAAGAGAGTTGGTTACAACTGTTAGTTAGTAGTACGGTAACGGACCGGTTAGTGAAATACTGTTGCCGGTTGGGCACTTAAGTTAAAACAGACTTGTTATCATTGAGCGATTCAACTTTTCCAGAAGTATAGAAATAACAACAATGGTGCTTTAAATTATAATAATGTTCCACTATAATTTTAAGACGAGGATCCCATTGCTCCTCGTCTAGCTTCTCTGGATCAGCTTATAGCCTTAATACATGGTTCACTAGCATTTGGAATGGTTACAATATTTAAATCAACTTTAGTGAGAAACCCTAATATACCTATTTTGCTCATACATATACAATTGAATACCTCAGATGCTAGGTGCTCTATATGATATATGTAGGCTGTTGATCGGACAAGGATCTACAACTTAAATTCGCACACCATTTGCATTAGTTGCAATATACTTGATATCGATACCCTGAATCTACAGTTACTATTTGATACATTGTTGTCACAATAACTATTATACTATTATTATAATATAATAACAACATAAATAACTGTGAACTCAAACTACCAATCAAAAAGTGTTATTTTGGCATTTGAGCCAAACAATATACTCTTTCATACACAAGGTTATCAGTATGTAGTACCTGATCCTTACGACTATATATATTAAACCATCACTTCCAAGTGGGACAAAATAGTCTAATAAGATTTTATCTCAGAACCATCGCCACTTAAATATTTTGTGGTGAGATATAATCTTAAAGAACTTGAATTATTATTTGTCTCTCTAACTTCCTTTTTGGAAAGAGTCATATAATTTTAGTGAAGCGTGACTATCCTTCGACAGTAACGATATTGAGCCACTATTTGGGTCTGGAATATTTTGAATGTATAATAATCCTCAATTATCCCACTAGTACCAGATTGGTGCTCCATTTATGGGTTTCCACTATTTGTTTTTAATTGTGTCTCCCCCCCCCTTTTTTTTTAATATTAACTAATAAAATTAAATTTTTAATGCCTTTCTGTGTTCCCATACTGTTGGGACATTCATGTATGCTTACAAGTGTAAACCATAATCAACACAATATACACAGAACAATAAAGATTTAGATCTTTTATTCTTAAGTGGTCTGAATGATGAGAAGTGCTATCTAGTATACACTTTTGTAGTTGGCCAAACCACTACTATCTTTTACTAAATATTTAACCGTATACAGCACCCACCACTAATTGTATTAGAATTAATCTTAATTGGGTCACCATTGAGTAGTGTCATCCTCTATTCCCCTTTTTCCCTTCCCATTTCCACTAGTTTATTTCTTTAATCCAATAGGTTTCACGCTGTCTTAATTTAAGAAGCCTATTTGTAACCCAGATGTCTGAAAGGACCCATTCAATTATTCTGACCTTCAGATCCTTCGGATTTTGGCTGTGATGTTTAAAATTGTATGAAACACAT
This sequence comes from Bombina bombina, assembly GCF_027579735.1. Classification (NCBI taxonomy): domain Eukaryota; kingdom Metazoa; phylum Chordata; class Amphibia; order Anura; family Bombinatoridae; genus Bombina; species Bombina bombina. The sequence continues at coordinate 137,279,594 of NC_069507.1, read as the reverse complement.
TCGGCTAGATTACGAGTTTTTGTCGGTAATGGTGTGCGTGACTAACGCACAGTTTTCCCTCACCACTCACCTACAGTAACGCTGGTATTACGGGGTTTTTTAAACCCGGCGTTAGCCGCAAAAAGGTGAGCGTAGAGCAGAATTTAGCTCCACATCTCACCTCAATATCAGCGCTTCTTACGGTAGTGGTAAGCTGGCTAAACGTGCTCGTGCACGATTTCCCCATAGGAATCAATGGGGCAGAACCGGCTGAAAAAAAACCTAACACCTACAAAAAAGCAGCGTTCAGCTCCTAACGCAGCCCCATTGATTCCTATGGGAAAATACTTTTATGTCTACACCTAACACCCTAACATGAACCCCGAGTCTAAACACCCCTAAACTTACACTTATTAACCCCTAATCTGCCGCCCCCGACATCGCCGACACCTACATTATATTATTAACCCCTAATCTGCTCCGTAAACCGCTGCTACCTACATTATACTTATGAACCCCTAATCTGCTGCTCCCAACATCGCTGACACCTACTTTTTATTTATTAACCTCTAATCTGCCGCCCCCAATGTCGCTGCCACCTAACTACACTCATTAACCCCTAATCTGCCGCCGCCAACGTCGTCGCCACTATAATAAAGTTATTAACCCCGAAATCTAAGTCTAACCCTAACACCCCTAACTTAAATATAATTTAAATACATCTAAATAAAATTACTATTATTAACTAAATTATTCCTATTTAAAACTAAATACTTACCTATAAAATAAACCCTAAGATAGCTACAATATAACTAGTAGTTACATTGTAGCTATTTTAGGATTTATTTTTATTTTACAGGCAAGTTTGTATTTATTTTAACTAGGCACAACAGTTATTAAATAGTTATTAACTATTTAATAACTTCCTAGTTAAAATAAGTACAAATTTACCTGTAAAATAAACCCTAACCTAAGTTACAATTACACCTAACACTACACTATAATTACATCAATTACCTAAACTAACTACAATTAATTACAATAAAATAAAATAAACTAAAGTATGAAAAAAACCCCACTAAATTACAGAAAATAATAAAATAATTACAATTTTTTTAAACTAATTACACCTAATCTAATCCCTCTAATAAAATAAAAAAGCCCCCCAAAATAAAAAAATCCCTACCATATACTAAATTACAAATAGCCCTTAAAAGGGCCTTTTGCGGGGCATTGCCCCAAAGTAATCAGCTCTTTTACCTGTAAAAAAAAAACCCTACTCTAAAACCCACCCAATACCCCTTAATAAAAACTAACACTCACCCCTTGAAAATCACCCTACCTTGAGACGTCTTCATCCAACCGGTCAGAAGTGGTCCTCCAGACGGCCAGAAGTCTTCATTCGATTCGGGCAGAAGAGGACCTCCAGATGTCCAGAAGTCTTCATCCAGGCGGCATATTCTATCTTCATCCATCCAGAGCGGAGCGGGTCCATCTTCAAGCCATCCGATGCGGAGCATCCTCTTCCATCCGACGACTAACACTAAATGACGGTACCTTTAAGTGACGTCATCCAAGATGGCGTCCCTTCAATTTCCGATTGGCTGATAGAATTCTATCAGCCAATCAGAACTAAGGTAGAAAAAATCCTATTGGCTAATGCGAGCTCAATCCTATTGGATCAGCAAAAAGGATTTTTTTCTACCTTAATTCTGATTGGCTGATAGAATTCTATCAGCCAATCAGAATTAAGGTAGAAAAAAATCCTATTGGCTGATCCAATCAGCCAATAGGATTGAGCTCGCATTCTATTGGCTGTTCCAATCAGCCAATAGAATGCAAGCTCAATCCTATTGGCTGATTGGATCAGCGAATAGAATTGAACTTCAATCCTATTGGCTGATTGCATCAGCCAATAGGATTTTTTCTACCTTAGTTCCAATTGGCTGATAGAATTCTATCAGCAAATCGGAAATTGAAGGGACGCCATCTTGGATGACGTCACTTAAAGGTACCGTCATTTAGTGTTAGTCGTCGGATGGAAGAGGATGCTCCGCGTCGGATGGCTTGAAGATGGAAGATGCCACCTGGATGAAGACTTCTGGCCGTCTGGAGGTCCTCTTCTGCCCGGATCGGATGAAGACTTCTGGCCGTCTGGAGGACCACTTCTGCCCGGTTGGGTGAAGACATCTCAAGGTAGGGTGATCTTCAAGGGGTTAGTGTTAGGTTTTATTAAGGGGGGATTGGATGGGTTTTAGAGTAGGGTTGGGTGTGTGGGTGGTGGGTTGTAATGCTGGGGGGGTATTGTCTTTTTTTTACAGGTAAAAGAGCTGATTACTTTGGGGCAATGCCCAGCAAAAGGCCCTTTTAAGAGCTATTTGTAATTTAGTATAGGGTAGGGATTTGTTTTTTATTTTGGGGGATTTTTTATTTTATTAGGGGGATTAGATTAGGTGAAATTAGCTTAATTTTTTTTAATTATTTTATTATTTTCTGTAATTTAGTGGGTTTTTTTCATACTTTAGTTTATTTAATTTAATTGTAATTAATTGTAGTTAGTTTAGGCAATTAATGTAATTATAGTGTAGTGTTAGGTGTAATTATAACTTAGGTTAGGGTTTATTTTACAGGTACATTTGTACTTATTTTAACTAGGAAGTTATTAAATAGTTAATAACTATTTAATAACTATTGTACCTAGTTAAAATTAATGTAAACTTGCCTGTAAAATAAAAATAAATCCTAAAATGGCTACAATGTAACTATTAGTTAGGGGCGGCAGATTAGGGGTTAATAAATGTAGGTAGGTGTCGGCGATGTTAGGGACGGCAGATTAGCGGTTAATAAAATGTAACTAATGTTTTCGAGGCAGGAGTGCGGCGGTTTAGGGGTTAAAAAATGTATTTAAGTGTTTGCGATGTGGAGGGGGGCTCGGTTTAGGGGTTAATAGGTAGTTTATGGGTGTGTGTGTACTTTTTAGCACTTTAGTTAAGAGTTTTATGTTACGGCGTTAGCCCATAAAACTCTTAACTACTGACTTTTAAATGCGGTAGGAGTCTTGACAGGAGAGGGTGTACCGCTCACTTTTTTTACCGGCGTTAGGCAAATCCCATTAAAAAGATAGGATACGCAATTGACGTAAGTGGATTTGCGGTATGCTCGAGTCGCAGAAAAAAGTGAGCGGTACACCTGTACCTGCCAGACTCGTAATACCAGCGGGCGTTAAAAAGCAGCGTTGGGACCTCTCAACGCTGCTTTTTAAAGCTAACGCAAGACTCGTAATCTAGCAGTATGATTCTCTAATCCTATTTCTATGTTTCTAATGTGTTCCCTCAAACTGTACTTGCTTTTCCTTTTTGTTCTTCCTACATAGATCATGCTACATAAACATGTCAATTGGTGCACCACATATGTTGTGTTGCATGTGCATCTACTTTTCTCCAACATTGGTGTGTCCGGTCCACGGCGTCATCCTTACTTGTGGGATATTCTCTTCCCCAACAGGAAATGGCAAAGAGTCCCAGCAAAGCTGGTCACATGATCCCTCCTAAGCTCCGCCCACCCCAGTCATTCTCTTTGCCGTTGCACAGGCAACATCTCCACGGAGATGGTTAAGAGTTTTTTGGTGTTTAAATGTAGTTTTATTCTTCTATCAAGTGTTTGTTATTTTAAAATAGTGCTGGTATGTACTATTTACTCTGAAACAGAAAAGGATGAAGATTTCTGTTTGTAAGAGGAAGATGATTTTAGCAGACAGTAACTAAAATCGATTGCTGTTTCCACACAGGACTGTTGAGATGAAGTAACTTCAGTTGGGGGAAACAGTTAGCAGTCTTTTCTGCTTAAGGTATGACTAGCCATATTTCTAACAAGACCATATAATGCTGGAAGGCTGGTATTTCCCCTCATGGGGACCGGTAAGCCATTTTCTTAGTTAAACATAAAAGAATAAAGGGCTTCAAAAAGGGCTTAAAAACTGGTAGACATTTTTCTGGGCTAAAACAATTGCTTTACTAGGCATATTATGCAGATTCTAACTAATTATTGGTATTATAATCTTGGGGAACGTTTAGAAAAATGGCAGGCACTGTGTTGGACATCTTTTTCAGATGGGGGCCTTTCTAGTTATAGACAGAGCCTCATTCTGGGACTGTATAGGGGTTAAATGTAAAAACGGCTCCGGTTCCGTTAATTTAAGGGTTAAAGCTCTGAAATTTGGTGTGCAATACTTTTAATGCTTTAAGACACTGTGGTGAAATTTTGGTGAATTTTGAACAATTCCTTCATACTTTTTCACATATTCAGTAATAAAGTGTTTTCAGTTTGAAATTTAAAGTGACAGTAACGGTTTTATTTTAAAACGTTTTTTGTGCTTTGTTGACAAGTTTAAGCCTGTTTAACATGTCAGGGAGACTAATCCCGAAACGTTGCCTTTTTTACCTCCTTAATAAAAGAATATTGCATCTGCTGTCACCTGCCTGCTTTTCCTTTGATTTATGTACTGGGGACTTAGGCAGTGGTCCCTGGGTGACGTGCAGCACCTAAGCCTGTTGTGCTGAAAAGCTATACCTAAATTTATAGTGTTCCTGCCTGTTTTCGTGCACCTGGCTTTCAAAATGGAGGAGAAACAAGATACCTGTATTACATTTTCTTACTCTGAACTAGAAGCAGCGAGAATAACAACATTAACAAAAGGGTCAAGAGACTTTCTAAAGGTAGCTCCGTCTGAACATACAACTCAGGAGTATGAAAAGTTGTCAAAAAAGAACCTGGCTTTCAACCTGCATGCAAACACCCTGGCGGAATATCACCGGGTTAAGCGAATCCCAAGGGGTCTGAGAATGGGAGCAAGACCTACCCTGATGAAGGAGAACCAAGATTACTGTAACCGCTTTGAACACATACTAAATAAATGTTCAATGGATATCATTGTGCTTACCGTAGAGTGCTTGAATAAAGAAATTGAAGAGCAGAATGTCAAACTGGCTGAAATGGAAAATAGCCTAAGAAAAAACTTACCAACAGCTGAGTTGGAGAAAATACTGCAAGATACCAATATGAAGATCGCTGAGCTGAAAAAGGTAATAGAGGAGAGGAAACGCACAAAATTTGCCCGAGATGAATCGGATTACTCCACTGGTAAAGTGTATAGATGGCGCTATGACCCAGAGGGCGCCCAACAGAGATACACGCCGCGCACCAGAAGACGTCAGAGCCATGGGCCGACGCTAAGCGGCAGCAGCACAGAATCACAGGATTCATCGCCAGGGGAGTCAGACCCAGACAGAGACGAGGTGGGCGCAAACACCGGCGGCAGCTCAAAGGAAACAAAGAAGGATACCAAAAAGAAGACAGCACGACCATTACGTCCAAGACGAGGACATTAAATGGGAACCGCCATGATGATAAACAAGAAGAAGTCCGGTCACCAGGGGTAAGCAATGATGTTGAGACTGTCATACCAACATACACCCCACCAGAGACATACAAGAATAACGTCATTAACATTTCCAAACATGAACTCTCTATACCTGAACTTGAATTGCTAAACAAGGGTCTCTCTTTCTGCCCAGTAAAAAATTGTAATTTTTTTCAGTTGCAAAAAGACCTGCACAGATTTATAAGAACTCTAAAGTTAAAAACTTTGAATTGGGCAGAAAATGTGAATTTAAATAATGAGAATCCAACGATCCATTTAAAACAGCTTGGGTTAAGAAAGAAAAGTAAATTTAACCCCATTGTAAATAATCACAGCATAGGGACTTTTTCAACTTTAGTTCAGAGGGATATTTTAAAATTACAAACGAAAGTGGAGAAATACAGAAAAAATGGAAACACCTTTAAACAGATGGGTAATAACATGACTGTAGACCATCATTTAGCCCTAAAGAATCTACAGGGACACCCTGAAATTATTTTAAAAAGAGCGGACAAGGGAGGAGCTACAGTGGTGTTAGATAAAAAGGCCTACATTGATGAAATTAAAAATCAATTGAATAATAAGGCAATATATAAGAAACTTAATCATAACCCTGTATTTAAATTACAAAAAGAAATTAAAATGATAATTTTAAAGGCTGAAAACAAAGGGATAATAGGTAAAGATGTTGTTTCTTTTCTGCAGGTAGATAATCCATATACACCTGTAATGTATGTTCTACCCAAAATACATAAGGACATTAAAAACCCTCCAGGGCGTCCTATTGTTGCAAGTACCAATTCAGTCTTTACAAATATTTCAATATTTTTGGATAAGATCTTACGGCCCTATGTTGAACGCTCCAGTTCCTTCATTAAAGATACTAATGATTTTTTATGCAAATTGGACTCCTTAGATCTCCCTAGTAGTAAATTTATTATGTTTAGTTTAGATGTAGAGAGTCTCTACACTAATATAAAACATTCAAGTGGCATTGACGCTGTAGAAAATACATTAAGAAATGACATTCAATACACCTCTGCACAAATAGATTTTTTTATCCAGCTTCTGACAATTATACTATGTGGGAATTACTTTCTCTTTCAGGATGACTATTTCCTCCAACTCCAAGGTACCGCCATGGGTTCCAACGTCGCCCCAAATTATGCAAATATTTTTATGAACCTCTTTGAGGAAAAATTTGTTTTTTGTAACGAATTATTTGTTCAGTATGGCGCCACCTGGTGGCGGTATATTGACGATATTTTCGGCATCTGGTGGGGCGACGTTGGAACCCTTGAAAGGTTTGTGAATGATTTAAATTCATCAACAAGATATATAAAATTGAAATTGACTTGGAGTGAGGAGGTGGTTGATTTCCTGGACGTGAGAGTAATGAAATTTGGCAATCAGTTTAAAACTGATTTATTTAAGAAAAAAACTGACCGAAATAGTCTTTTGCACTTTGAAAGTGCTCATCCGCCTTCTCTCCTAAAGTCTCTACCCCACAGTCAAATGTTGCGAGTGCGCAAAATTGTCTCAGATGAGAAAACATTAAATAAGAGATTGACTGAGATGGGTGAGAGATTTCTGGAAAGGGGTTATCCCAATAGTCTAATAACGAAAGAAATTGAGACTGTAAAATTGATTCCAAGAATAGATTTATTGCACCCTAAGGATAGAGCAAAGAAGGAAAACAATCAGAAAGATAGACTTATCCTTGTAACAGAATATAATGCACAGAGTAATGAAATACAGTGCATCATTAGGAAACACTGGAATATTTTATCTGACTGTAACCCATCTATTATAGAATTTCAGAGCCCTCCTATGTCTGCTTTTAAAAGAAGTAGTAATATCCAAAATAAATTGGTCAAAGCTGACATTGGTCCTAGCACTAAAAACAAAAATAAACCTAGGTATATTACTACAAAAAATACAGGTTGTTATCCCTGTCTAGGGTGTTCCTGTTGCAGCAACATGAGTAAAGGGTCAGTTTTTTATCACCCTCACACTGGCAAAAAGTATAACATAAAAGGTTATTTTACATGCTTGACCACTTTCATAATATATATGATTAAATGTCCATGTGGGGGGGTTTATATAGGGGAGTCCACCAGATCCGCTAAGGAAAGAATAATTGAACATAAGAGCAATATTAGAACTGGCAATGTGAAAGCTCCTCTAGCTGCCCATTTTATAAAAGCAAACCACTCTATAAGTCAATTGAAATTTCAAATAATTGACAAAGTTGATATTCCACGTAGAGGGGGGGATAGAGAAATTCTATTAAAGCAAAAAGAAGCATATTGGATATATGAATTAGGGAGTCTGGAGCCTAAAGGTTTAAATAGAGACTGGGACCTCACAGTATTTCTATGATTATTATTGATAAGATGTAAATTATAACTGTTGTGAAAGTTTGATAAGAAATTAGTAATTTTACTAATCATGGATACACTGCAATGTATACAGAATAAGAAATGTATAAATGTAAGCTTATGAGTAAGTTAAGTGTTTGATAAGAAAGAGTTAAATACACTTGAGCGCCACCTAGTGGTACACATGTATATAAGTCACTTGTTAGTTTGTATCAGGTATGGCATGAATAAGGGAGACTAATCCCGAAACGTTGCCTTTTTTACCTCCTTAATAAAAGAATATTGCATCTGCTGTCATCTGCCTGCTTTTCCTTTAACATGTCTGTACCATCAGATAAGCTATGTTCTATATGTATGAAAGCCAATGTGTCTCCCCATTTAAATTTATGTGATAATTGTGCCATAGTGTCCAAACAAAATAAGGACAGTAATGCAACAGATAATGATATTGCCCAAGATGATTCCTCAAATGAGGGGAGTAAACATGATACTACATCATCCCCTACTGTGTCTACACCAGTTATGCCCACACAGGAGGCCCCTAGTACATCTAGTGCGCCAATACTTATTACCATGCAACAATTAACGGCTGTAATGGATAACTCCATAGCAAATCTTTTATCCAAAATGCCTACTTATCAGAGAAAGCGCGATTGCTCTGTTTTAAACACTGAAGAGCAAGAGGACGCTGATGATAACTGTTCTGACATACCCTCACACCAATCTCAAGGGGCCATGAGAGAGGTTTTGTCTGATGGAGAAATTTCAGATTCAGGAAAAATTTCTCATCAAGCTGAACCTGATGTTGTGACATTTAAATTTAAATTAGAACATCTCCGCGCACTGCTTAAGGAGGTGTTATCTACTCTGGATGATTGTGACAATTTGGTCATTCCAGAGAAATTATGTAAGATGGACAAGTTCCTAGAGGTTCCGGTGCCCCCCGACGCTTTTCCTATACCCAAGCGGGTGGCGGACATAGTAAATAAAGAGTGGGAAAGGCCCGGCATACCTTTTGTTCCCCCCCCTATATTTAAGAAAATATTTCCTATAGTCGACCCCAGAAAGGACTTATGGCAGACAGTCCCCAAGGTCGAGGGGGCGGTTTCTACTCTAAACAAACGCACTACTATTCCTATCAAAGATAGTTGTGCTTTCAAAGATCCTATGGATAAGAAATTAGAGGGTTTGCTTAAAAAGATTTTTGTACAGCAAGGTTACCTTCTACAACCAATTTCATGCATTGTTCCTGTCACTACGGCAGCGTGTTTCTGGTTCGAGGAACTAGAAAAATCGCTCAGTAAAGAATCTTCGTATGAGGAGGTTATGGACAGAGTTCAAGCACTTAAATTGGCTAACTCTTTTGTTTTAGATGCCGCTTTGCAATTAGCTAGATTAGCGGCGAAAAATTCAGGGTTTGCTGTCGTGGCGCGCAGAGTGCTTTGGCTAAAGTCTTGGTCAGCGGATGTGTCTTCCAAGACAAAATTGCTTAACATTCCTTTCAAAGGTAAAACATTATTTGGACCTGATTTGAAAGAGATTATTTCAGACATCACTGGGGGAAAGGGCCACACCCTCCCACAGGATAGGTCTTTTAAGGCTAATAATAAGTCTAATTTTCGTCCCTTTCGCAGAAACGGACCAGTCTCTAATTCTGTATCCTCTAAGCAAGAGGGTAATACTTCACAACCCAAACCAGCCTGGAAACCAATGCAAGGCTGGAACAAGGGTAAGCAGGCCAAGAAGCCTACCACTGCTACCAAAACAGCATGAAGGGATAGCCCCCGATCCGGGACCGGATCTAGTGGGGGGCAGACTTTCTCTCTTTGCTCAGGCTTGGGCAAGAGATGTTCAGGATCCTTGGGCGCTAGAAATAGTTTCTCAAGGTAATCTCGTGGAATTCAAGGAACTACCCCCAAGGGGAAGGTTCCGCAGGTCTCAATTATCTTCAAACCAAATAAAGAGACAGGCATTCTTACATTGTGTAGAAGACCTGTTAAAGATGGGAGTGATACATCCAGTTCCAATAAGAGAACAAGGAATGGGATTTTATTCCAATCTGTTCATAGTTCCCAAAAAAGAGGAAACATTCAGACCAATTTTGGATCTAAAGATCCTAAACAAATTTCTCAGGGTACCATCGTTCAAAATGGAAACTATTCGAACGATCCTACCTACTATCCAGGAAAATCAATTTATGACTACCGTGGATTTAAAGGATGCGTACCTACATATTCCTATCCACAAGGAACATCATCAGTTCCTAAGGTTCGCTTTTCTGGACAAGCATTACCAGTTTGTGGCACTTCCATTTGGATTAGCCACTGCTCCAAGGATTTTCACAAAGGTACTAGGGTCCCTTCTAGCGGTTCTAAGATCAAGGGGCATTGCAGTAGTACCTTACTTGGACGACATCCTGATTCAAGCATCGTCCCTGTCAAAAGCAAAGGCTCATACGGACATCGTCCTAGCCTTTCTCAGATCTCACGGATGGAAGGTGAACAAAGAAAAAAGTTCTCTGTCCCCGTCAACAAGAGTTCCCTTCTTGGGAACAATAATAGATTCCTTAGAAATGAGGATTTTTCTGACAGAGGTCAGAAAATCAAAACTTCTAAGCTCTTGTCAAGTACTTCATTCTGTTCCTCGTCCTTCCATAGCGCAGTGCATGGAAGTAATAGGATTGATGGTTGCAACAATGGACATAGTTCCTTTTGCACAAATTCATCTAAGACCATTACAACTGTGCATGCTCAGACAGTGGAATGGGGATTATACAGACTTGTCTCCGACGATTCAAGTAGATCAAAAGACCAGAGATTCACTCCGTTGGTGGCTGACCCTGGACAATCTGTCACAGGGAATGAGCTTCCGCAGACCAGAGTGGGTCATTGTCACGACCAACGCCAGCCTAGTGGGCTGGGGCACGGTCTGGGAATCCCTGAAAGCTCAGGGTCTATGGTCTCGGGAAGAGTCTCTTCTCCCGATAAACATTCTGGAACTGAGAGCGATATTCAATGCTCTGAGCTTGGCCTCAACTAGCAAAGGCCAAATTCATAAGGTTTCAGTCAGACAACATGACGACCGTTGCATATATCAATCATCAGGGGGGAACAAGGACTTCCCTGGCGATGAAAGAAGTGACCAAGATAATTCAATGGGCGGAGGATCACTCCTGCCACTTGTCTACGATCCACATCCCAGGAGTGGAAAACTGGGAGGCGGATTTTCTGAGTCGTCAGACATTCCATCCGGGGGAGTGGGAACTCCATCCGGAGATCTTTGCCCAAATAACTCAATTATGGGGCATTCCAGACATGGATCTGATGGCGTCTCGTCAGAACTTCAAGGTTCCTTGCTACGGGTCCAGATCCAGGGATCCCAAGGCGACCCTAGTAGATGCACTAGTAGCACCTTGGACCTTCAACCTAGCTTATGTATTCCCACCGTTTCCTCTCATCCCCAGGCTGGTAGCCAGGATCAATCAGGAGAGGGTCTCGGTGATCTTGATAGCTCCTGCGTGGCCACTCAGGACTTGGTATGCAGACCTGGTGAATATGTCATCGGCTCCACCATGGAAGCTACCTTTGAGACAGGAACTTCTTGTTCAGGGTCCATTCGAACATCCGAATCTGGTTTCCCTCCAACTGACGGCTTGGAGATTGAATGCTTGATTTTATCAAAGCGTGGGTTTTCAGATTCTGTAATAGATACTCTGATTCAGGCTAGAAAGCCTGTAACTAGAAAAATTTACCATAAAATATGGAAAAAATATATCTGTTGGTGTGAATCTAAAGGATTCCCATGGAACAAGATAAAAATTCCTAAGATTCTATCCTTTCTACAAGAAGGTTTGGAGAAAGGATTATCTGCAAGTTCTCTGAAGGGACAGATCTCTGCTTTATCTGTTTTACTTCACAAAAGACTGGCAGCTGTGCCAGATGTTCAAGAATTTGTTCAGGCTCTGGTTAGGATCAAGCCTGTTTACAGACCTTTGACTCCTCCCTGGAGTCTAAATCTAGTTCTTTCAGTTCTTCAAGGGGTTCCGTTTGAACCCTTACATTCCGTAGATATTAAGTTATTATCTTGGAAAGTTTTGTTTTTGGTTGCAATTTCTTCTGCTAGAAGAGTTTCAGAGTTATCTGCTCTGCAGTGTTCTCCGCCCTATCTGGTGTTCCATGCAGATAAGGTGGTTTTGCGTACTAAGCCTGGTTTTCTTCCGAAAGTTGTTTCCAACAAAAATATTAACCAGGAGATAGTTGTACCTTCTTTGTGTCCGAATCCAGTTTCAAAGAAGGAACGTTTGTTACACAATTTGGACGTAGTCCGTGCTCTAAAATTCTATTTAGAGGCTACTAAAGATTTCAGACAAACATCTTCCTTGTTTGTTGTTTATTCTGGTAAAAGGAGAGGTCAAAAAGCGACTTCTACCTCTCTTTCCTTTTGGCTTAAAAGCATTATACGATTGGCTTATGAGACTGCCGGACGGCAGCCTCCTGAAAGAATCACAGCTCACTCCACTAGGGCTGTGGCTTCCACATGGGCCTTCAAGAACGAGGCTTCTGTTGACCAGATATGTAAGGCAGCGACTTGGTCTTCACTGCACACTTTTGCCAAATTTTACAAATTTGATACTTTTGCTTCTTCGGAGGCTATTTTTGGGAGAAAGGTTTTGCAAGCCGTGGTGCCTTCCATTTAGGTGACCTGATTTGCTCCCTCCCTTCATCCGTGTCCTAAAGCTTTGGTATTGGTTCCCACAAGTAAGGATGACGCCGTGGACCGGACACACCAATGTTGGAGAAAACAGAATTTATGCTTACCTGATAATTTACTTTCTCCAACGGTGTGTCCGGTCCACGGGCCGCCCTGGTTTTTTAATCAGGTCTGATGAATTATTTTCTCTAACTACAGTCACCACGGTATCATTCGGTTTCTCCTATATATATTTCCTCCTGTCCGTCGGTCGAATGACTGGGGTGGGCAGAGCCTAGGAGGGATCATGTGACCAGCTTTGCTGGGACTCTTTGCCATTTCCTGTTGGGGAAGAGAATATCCCACAAGTAAGGATGACGCCGTGGACTGGACACACCGTTGGAGAAAGTAATTTATCAGGTAAGCATAAATTCTGTTTTACATTTAAACATTTTGGTTCCATTAGGATTCAAAAATGTTACACTATCCTTCCCAATACAAGGACACATAATACCGTCTTTCTGTTTACATGGGTATAGCCATGGAGTGGCCCCACACCAACTCAACATGTCCACATTATAAGACCTTAGTTTAGCGGGGGCAATATAGCTATTGATGTCTTTACTCTTTTTTAAAAATTACTTCCGGTCTATCCCCCAACTGTTGTTTCAATACTGGATCTAGCTGTTAAACTTGCCAGTGTTTAGACAGGACCTGTTAAATTTTGTAATGTTGATTATTAAATTGAGTAATAAACTTTGGTTTTGACTGTATTTTGAGCACCATCTCATCTTTAGTATTACTATTTATATTTTTATTTATATTTTTATAACTCCCTTTCAGGGTGTTCCTCTCTATTGTTTGTTCTTTCTAACAGGTTTGTGCCATAGCCTTTCTCTAGAAATTTGTCTGTCAATTTTTGTGCTTCTATATTATAATCTTCTACTTTTGTGCTGTTCCGTTTAATCCTCTGATATTGCCCGAAAGGGACATTATCTTTCCATTTTTTAAATGTCCACTCCTGGAATTAAGAAGGCTAATTTTATCTGTAGGTTTAATTTTTTTTACTGCTACAGTATTGTTCGTGATATCAAATAAAGTAAGGTCTAAAAAAGATATACTGAATGATGAATGGGTATGGGTACATTTCAAATTATACTCATTTCTATTTATAAATTCCATAAAACTATTCATATCCTCCAACGAGCCTTGCCATATAATGAGGATATCATCTATATATCGGAAATACTGTGCTATGTGTTTTGCGAGTATGGATTATTCAAAATAAGATTACCCTCACAATTGGACATATAGAGATTAGCGTATGATGGGGCAAAGGTAGTCCCCATTGCCATTACCTGAACCTGTGTATAAAAGACACCTTTGAATAAGAAATAATTGTGTGCTAAGATGAAATATATTGAGTCAAGAATAAACTCAATTTGTGGTAAGTTACTCCTTCCACACTCTTGTTTAATTGTGGAGACCCCCTTTCCCATGGGGATACTGGTGTACGAGGCTGATACATTACACGTTAGCCACCTATATTCTTGCTGCCAGGAAAGACCTTCCATTTTGTTAATTACATCAATAGTATCCCTGAAAAAGAGTAAAGACATCAAGAACTATATTGCCCCCACTAAACTAAGGTCTTCTACTAATAATGTGGACATGTTGAGTTGGTGTGGGGTTACTCCTGGGCTATACCCATGTATACAGAAAGACTGTATTATGTATCCTTGTATTGGGAAGGATAGTGTAACATTTTCGAATCATAACAGAACCAAAATGTTTAAATGTAAAAGTAGATGCACATGCAACACAACATACGTGGTGTATCAATTGACATGTTTATGTAACATGATCAATGTAGGATGGATAAAAAGCAAAATCAAGTTACGTTTGAGGGAACACATTAGAAACATAGAAATAGGATTAGAGAATCATAGTGTATCATACCATTTTAAACATCATCACAGCCAAAACCTGGAGGGTCTGAAGATCAGAATAATTGAATGGGTACCTTCAGACATCTGGGATACAAAAAGGCTTCTTAAATTAAGACAGTGTGAAACCTATTGGATTAAAGAATTAAACTGTCTCTAACCTAGAGGTCTGAATGTGGACCTGGATCTACAAGCCTTTTTGAATTAACTAGGGAAATCATAGGTGCCAGGATTATTAATAGGGACGCTGAGCATCATGAGAGGAGACTAGGATCAGTATTCCGAAATGTAAGGATTTCATATAGATTATGGTTCCCTTCCCATTTGAGGGATTTAGTTCCATAGAAGGGAATTTGATGGATTGCTTACACTGCATTTTTAAAATTGAGGAATTTCAATGTGGGGTTGATTGAATTTAAAAAGCTTGTGTGGGTTCTTGTCCCCTGTAAAAAACGTTTATCTGTTACATTATGTTAATTTATGTTAAAGGTATGCATGGTGGGACACTAATAGAAGTTTGGTCTGCACCACATGTAATATATGACATGTATAACATTGTAATCACTAACAGGTGCTACATTGTATCAGATTTCTATCTGTAGGTTTGTTTAATTTTTTTTACTGCCACAGTAGTGATATCAAATAAAGTAAGGTCTTAAAAGATATACTGAATGATGAATGGGTATGGGTACATTTCAAATTATACTCATTTCTATTTATAAATTCCATAAAACTATTCATATCCTCCAACAAGCCTTGCCATATAATGAGGATATCATCTATATATCGGAAATACTGTGCTATGTGTTTTGCGAGTATGGATTATTCAAAATAAGATTACCCTCACAATTGGACATATAGAGATTAGCGTATGATGGGGCAAAGGTAGTCCCCATTGCCATTACTTGAACCTGTGTATAAAAGACACCTTTGAATAAGAAATAATTGTGTGTTAAGATGAAATATATTGAGTCAAGAATAAACTCAATTTGTGGTAAGTTACTCCTTCCACACTCTTGTTTAATTGTGGAGACCCCCTTTCCCATGGGGATACTGGTGTACGAGGCTGATACATTACACGTTAGCCACCTATATTCTTGCTGCCAGGAAAGACCTTCCATTTTGTTAATTACATCAATAGTATCCCTGAAAAAGAGTAAAGACATCAAGAACTATATTGCCCCCACTAAACTAAGGTCTTCTACTAATAATGTGGACATGTTGAGTTGGTGTGGGTTATTGGTCTGCACCAAATGTAATATATGACATGTATAACATTGTAATCACTAACAGGTGCTACATTGTATCTGATTGATTTGGTGCAGGGTATGAACTGATTTGTTTACCTACCCGGCCTTCGGTGCAAGGATGCATCATCCAATAAGATCACTGGAAAATTGGCGGGCGATTTGAATTCACTGCGATAAATAGACCTGAACTAAGAAACATAACCACTCTTGAGAAAGTCCTGTCGTAACGGGACAAACGTGTAGAGAATTGCACTTTCTGGTTTGTCCCTATGAGGCATCCGGAAGTTCCAATATCACAGAGGAACTGATTATTAAGTGCCAAGGGCATTTCTACCTACCGTAGACTCCGATACTATCCAGGAGCAGATCAGTGTAAGCTGAGGATACTGTTGTACATATTGGTACCTACCATAGCTAGGAGGAAAGACAGAATGGGATCACTGTGCCCACGGTGATAAAGACCATACGAAGGACTTCACTCCCCTTCTTCTGGAGATGGAGGCTAAGTGTGAACATTTCTTTTGATTTTATATTTGCAATATTTGCTTTTTAATCTTGTAAGCACCTGCCTTTTGTTGCAGGGCTATAATAAAATTGTATTGTTTTATTCTTGAATCAGAGTTGCGCTTCTCTGTCCTCCCTTCTCTGTTGTAGACATCACAAGGTCCATAGGAACCTTTTAGAGAGGCTGCAGCTCGGATACATCAGAATCTCCATCTAGGGGATTGCACCTAGACACTCTAAGGGCTGTTGAATAATATTTTTATGTGAAAGAGGATTGAAAAAAGGAGAAAGAATTTTTGCATAATCCCATTCTGCCATCCAGAGTGGGATCATTTTACAAGTAACTGTTTGTACACTAACGTTTCCCACTTACCCCCAGAGAGTCTGGAGTGCATATTTTAGCATCCTGAACCCATGAGTTGCAAAACAATTCATATATTCTGTACATATTAAATAAGAATGACAAAGTTATACTGTCAGCATTTATTATTGCACAAGCATTTCTTGTAGATTCGCGGCCAATCAGCCACTAGCAGGGGGTGTCAATCAGTCCAATCGTATGAGATTGGGCGGATTGATGTCTGCAGACTCAGAGCAGGCGGACCAGTTAAGGAGCAGCGGTCTTAAGACCGCTGCTTCATAAGTGCTGTTTCCGGTGAGCCTGAAGGCTCGTGCAGAAACAGGGGCATCAGGGGCCATTCAGCCCTTGATAAATCGGCCCCTTGGAGAGCAGTGAGCTGCAGTGGATTGCTGTGAAGCAGGGAGCGTGATTCCCCTTTATAACGCACATTGAAGAAATATAAATAGAAAAATAAAAGCATTAGTAGTGATTTGTGCTGCATGAAGATTATAGTTACTGCCTATACTGCGCATGTGTGTTTTAACATATGAACGCAATAACATACTGGCTGGATCATACAAATTTTGGGTCATTAAAGTGCATGAGCATCTGCTACGTCATGGAGCCTAATTGGGTAGAGGTATTAAATGTTGAACGGACATGATTTGCTATAGCACATGCTGTCTGCATTTATCATTGCACAAGCATTTCTGGTGAAATGCTTGTGCAATGCCATGCGCCCCTGCTCACTGGCGGCCCCATATATTTATGCGAGCTATGAAGCTAGAAAGACTTGCTGATTGGTGAAAATAAATTATAGATAGGAATGATTTTAATTATTTTAACTTGTTATTTAATCATTTATATTTCTACTTCTATGTAAAAGGTCACAGATTGTAAATCTTGTGTGCTGCACTTTAAATTGCCATAGCAGATAACACTGAATACGTCTAAGGTTTGAACAGTTATTACATAAAAAGAAGGCATCTGTTTGGACTTGCATATCCTATAACGTCTTTGAAACAATTAGAAGTTCATATGCTCTATTTCTGATATCAGAATCTAATTTTGGAAATGAATTCTGTGTACTAAAGAGAGAGCAAATATACAGGGACTTTAGTTATATGATCTTGTGTTTGTTTGTTTTTTTTTCTATGAGAATACAAAAGAAGCCTTAAAAATCCCCAAATTCTTTTACATAATAGCAGGGAAAAACTAGGTACTAATGTCATCTTCGTTTAACGCACCAGCTGGTTACCCAAGGGATAGAAAGCTTTAGGCATTTTGTACCAAAATACAAATGCGCCAATGATTGTGTGAGTAGCACAACAGATGGGAAACCAACTTTAATTAATCTCAGGTGGCTGTTTTATGTTTGTTAACAAAGATGTAAAAACTTGATTCAGTGGATAAAGTATTGCATACACTGATGATAGTAGCAACCATATTTTCTCACATACAGGCTTGACAGCTGTAATTTAAATTTATATAACATTTACGATACAGTCTAACAAGTCAGCAGTTTTAAAATTGCAAGATTGAGCCATTGCCGTATAGACCAGTTTTTCAAATTGTACATTAATTGTGCAGCTTGCCTACTTAATTGAAGGTTTTTGAGGTTGCATAATTATATTGCAGTCTTCAAATAACCGAGCAAATATTGGTTTGTCAGAAAAATAATGGAATGGAGACATTTTCTTCCTTATCTAAACGGTTTGCTAATAAACCATACACATATTCTTAGTAAATAGATAAAACATTGTTTTGCATAATATTTAATTTGGTCCTGAAGCCAATGCTTTATAAAACAACATCTTTATTTATGTATGAAAAAATGGAAATAAGAACATTTTGTTTTTTAAGAGTATATAATGTATATGTTTTTAAAGCTACAGTAAAGTTTAATCTTTAGTGATTTAGATAGCATGTGCAATTTAAAAAAACAACCAAACAAAAAAAACATCAAATTTGCTGCATATATCTTGGTTTCCTTTGTTGAATAGTAAAACTAAGTAGGTTCTTTGGAGCTCAGTTATGTAAATTTGTATGATAAACAGTGTTTGCAATGATGTTTATAGCAATGTTATAAGCAAACGCTGCTGCCACACTGTGGCAAAGATATGTACATAGTCCTATAACTAATCCACGCCCTGGTAATTTCCTGACTTGACTACTGCAATAACCTTCTCACTGGCCTTCCTCTCTCCCGTCTCTCCCCCCTTCAATCCACCCTAAATGCCTCTGCCAGGCTAATCCACCTCTCCCAACGCTCTGTATCTGCTGCACCTCTCTGCAAGTCCCTTTACTAGCTTTCCATTCACAGCAGAATTAAATTCAAAATTCTCACCCTGACCTACAAAGCCCTTACCAACGCTGCCCCCCCACCTGTCCTTACTAATCAACAAATATAGTACAACCCGCCCCCTAAGATCCTGCTCCTTGCATCTTCTACCATTACCACCCCCATGCTAGACTTTAGGACTTCTCTTGTGTGGCAACCACCCTCTGGAACGCACTTCCTCTGTCTATTCGACTTTACCCTAGTCTATCCTCCGTCAAACGCTCCCTAAAGACCCTTTTGTTCAGAAAAGCCTATCACCCAACTCAGTAAAAAACTAATTCCACTTGCCTAATAGTTGCCCTCATCTAACTCCGCACTAACATTATTCTCACCTTTGCAGTCCCCACTTCCTGTTTCTCACCCTCCTACCCTTCTAGATTGTAAGTCCCCACTTGAATAGGGCCCTCAATTCCCCTTGGATTTATTTGATATATCTTGTCCTGTGTCTCAAAATTTTGTATCATCGTTGTATTTTTATCTTTGTACCCATGGACAGCGGTGCAGAATTTTTTGGAGCTTTAAAATAATAATAATAAAATAATCATTTTGGGATCCTTTGTCCCTTGAGGTCCATTCTCTTCTGGGCTTCTTCATCAATATATGTTTTGCTCTTGTCTAATTCCATATCTATCATTTTAGCAAGTCAGTGCAGGCTTGAAAAAACACTTCCTTCTTTCTTTCTTTCTTTCTTTCTTTCTTTCTTTCTTTCTTTCTTTCTTTCTTTCTTTCTTTCTTTCTTTCTTTCTTTCTTTCTTTCTTTCTTTCTTTCTTTCTTTCTTTCTTTCTTTCTTTCTTTCTTTCTTTCTTTCTTTCTTTCTTTCTTTCTTTCTTTCTTTCTTTCTTTCTTTCTTTCTTTCTTTCTTTCTTTCTTTCTTTCTTTCTTTCTTTCTTTCTTTCTTTCTTTCTTTCTTTCTTTCTTTCTTTCTTTCTTTCTTTCTTTCTTTCTTTCTTTCTTTCTTTCTTTCTTTCTTTCTTTCTTTCTTTCTTTCTTTCTTTCTTTCTTTCTTTCTTTCTTTCTTTCTTTCTTTCTTTCTTTCTTTCTTTCTTTCTTTCTTTCTTTCTTTCTTTCTTTCTTTCTTTCTTTCTTTCTTTCTTTCTTTCTTTCTTTCTTTCTTTCTTTCTTTCTTTCTTTCTTTCTTTCTTTCTTTCTTTCTTTCTTTCTTTCTTTCTTTCTTTCTTTCTTTCTTTCTTTCTTTCTTTCTTTCTTTCTTTCTTTCTTTCTTTCTTTCTTTCTTTCTTTCTTTCTTTCTTTCTTTCTTTCTTTCTTTCTTTCTTTCTTTCTCTTTCTTTCTTTCTCGCTCAAAAGACTAAGCCAAAACTGATAAATTAAATAAAAAAGGAGTGAGAATATCAAGTATGTATAAAGACAAATTTATTCAGCTCATATGAGACTAAATGTGGTGAGAATAGACAATTAATGTGTATTTTTACAGCAAACTGATTCATAAGATGCCAGCATCAGAAAATATAATATATATATATATATATATAAACACAAATATTATTTTAAAACAATAATAGTATCCCTAGTTCGTTGAAAACATCCAAAATTACTAAATTTTAAGAAATATTGAAATGTAAAAATAAAAAATGGTGTTTGTTAAACACATACATAGTGCGTGTGCACAAGTTATGTCCGTTTGTTATAATAGTATTCCTAGTTCGTTGAAAACAGCCAAAAATACTATCAGCTAGATTATGAGTTTGGCGTCATGATTGAAAAAGCAGCGTTATGGCCCATAACGCTGTTTTTTCCCCTAATGCTGCTATTAAAAGTCTTGTCTGTATAGGTGTACTTCACACCTTTTAGCCTGTCACACAGCGTCAGTACCGCACTTTTATAAAAAGTCCTTTTTCAATGGGACTCCCATAGCGCCGGTATTACGAGTTTGCCTGGGAGGCCAAAAAGTGAGCGGTACACCCTATACTGACAAGATCCGTACCGCCATCTAAAGTCAGTAGTTATAAGTTTTACGTTACAAATCTGTAGCATAAAATTTATAACTAAAGTGTTAAAAAGTACACTAACACCCATAAACTAACCCCTAAACTGAGGCCCCTCCGCATTGCAAACACTATAATAAATTAACCCCTAATCTGCCGCTCCGGACATCGCCGCAACTATTAAAATGTATTAACCCCTATTCCGCTGCTCCCCGACATCGCTGCCACTATAATAAACCTATTAACCCCTAAGCCACCGTCCTCCCGCATCGCAAACACTATTTAAATATTATTAACCCCTAATCTGCCTTCCGCCCACACCGCCGCTATAATAAAGCTATTAACCCCTAAACTGCAAGCCCCCCACAACAAAATATACTTAAATAAACTATTAACCCCTAAACCGAAAGCCCCCACAACGAAATATACTAAAATAAACTATTAACCCCTAAACCTAACTACCCCCTAACTTTATATTAAAATTACAATTTCCCTATCTTAAATTAAAACTTACCTATCAAATTAAATAAATTTATTTTAAACTAACAATTAAATTAAGATAATTATTAAACTACAATTAAACTAACTACCAATTAAATTAAATTAAACTAAACTACACATTAAAAAAAAATCCTAACACTACTCTAAAAATTACAAAAAGTATCTAATTACAAAAAAATAACTAAATTACAAAAAACAAACAAACACTAAATTAAGAAAAATAAAAAACAAATTATCAAAAATAAAAAAGAATTACACCTAATCTAATAGCCCTATCGAAATAAAAAAGCCCCCCCCCCAAAAAAAAAAACAACAACATAGCCTACAATAAATTACCAATGGCCCTAAAAAAGGACCTTTTGTGGGGCATTGCCCCAAAGAATTCCGCTCTTTTACCTGTAAAAAAAATACAAACACCTCCCCAACAGTAAAACCCACCACCCCCACAACCAACCCCCCAAATAAAATAACTATCTAAAAGAACCTAAGCTCCCCATTGTCCTGAAAAGGGCATATGTATGGGCATTGCCCTTAAAAGGGCATTTAGCTCTTTTACATGCCCAGACCCTAATCTAAAAATAAAACCCACCCTAAAAACCCTTGAATAAACCTAACACTAATCCCCAACGATTCACTTACTGTTATAGAAGTCCCGCTTGAAGGATCCATGCAGCCAGCAAGAAGTCTTCATCCAGGTGGCCTCTTCGATCTTCATACAGACGACGAAGTCCTCATCCAGGCCCCAAGAAGTCTTCATCCAGACGGCATCTTCTATCTTCATCCATCCAGAGTGGAGCGGGTCCATCCTGAAGACATCCGGCACGGAGCATCCTCTTCATACGGTTGCCGCCGTAAACTGGAACTTCAATGCAAGTGACGTCATCCAAGATGGCGTCCCTTGCATTCCTATTGACTGAAAGATTTCAATCAACCAATAGGATTAGAGCTGCTAAAATCCTATTGGCTGTTCAAATTTGCCAGTAGGATTTGAGCAGCTCTCATCCTATTGGCTGTTACAATCAGCCAATAGGATTGAGCTTTTCGGTCCGGTATGGAGCTCAACGTCACCATATCGCCCGCACAAGCCTGCTTTTTCAAAACCTGTATTACCAGCGCTATAGGGAGGTGAAATAACGCCGCTTTTGTGGCGGTGGTTAAAATCCCTATAGCGCTCAAAACTCGTAATCTAGCTGTATATTTGCAAAATTATTAAATGTTAAAAAATATTTCTTTCTTTCTCAAAAGGCCCATTAGTATGCCCATATTTTGTTTTGTTGTGTAAGCTCACATACTAATTAAGACATTTGTGATTCCTCTTGAGTCTTTTATTCTTGATTCCCTACTACCTCTGCTGTTAGTCTATTTCTAGACTTACTATCCACTAACTTAAAGTCATGACCCATTGCTGTAGTGATGCTCCATTACTGAAAAAAAATCTTCAGTTTTACTAAAAAATCCCTTTAAGGGACATACATCAATAGTATGCTGTGCTGACCCAGCATAAGCTGTGTCTCATTATCAGCTGCATTATTTAAAAAAAGGTTTCTTTAATCCTCAGCACCACACATCACAATTATGTACCTGATACTTATCTTGGAGCTTATGTTGGGCTGATGGCAGGTTAACTCCATGCACTAGGTTACCGCTCTCAAGCTAGTATATAAGACATAAGCATACTCACATATTGGCACCTGGGACATTTAGAGGTGCCAAACTAGTATTACTTTGTATTTTGCATTGAAAGGTTTCTATTTCCTACTTTGAACAGTTTATTGGGGGCCTATTTATTATTTGTGCGAGTGGACATGATACAATGTAGCATATCATGTCCACCGCACAACGATAAATGCAGATAGCATATGCTGTCGGCATTTATCATTACACAAGCAATTCTTGTGAACTGCTTGTGCAATGCCGCCCCCTGCAGATTCACGGCCAATCGGCCGCTAGCAGGGGGTATCAATCAACCCAATCACAATCGACCGCAGCCTCACAGCAGGTGGAGAAAGTTATGAAGCAGGCAGTGATCCATAAGGCTCGCGCGGAAACAGGGGCATCAAGCTCGATTCGGAGCTTGATAATTCGGCCCCATGGTCTTCAGAGCTGTGCAGAATATTCAAGATAAGGTCTGAATAGTGATCTATAAAGTGGTATTTTTTTTAAAAAAAATTCTTGCTGCATAACCACCTAAAACCAAGCATCTTACTTGTCTTGCCTGATGGACTACTGTGTTTTAAAGTAAATTTCAAATACTCTGAAATAATATTTCATAAGTCCTAATCCTTTTCTGATCCTGTTAGTAATGTCTAATTGCCTGTATAATTGACCTGTAGCTGTTTGCAATCTGCATGCATAATTTTACACTTTGTGATGTTAAATTGTAGATCAAACTAATTTAGGTAATTCTTCATTATATACACTTGGTCATACTATGACATACTGATTAAAAAAACATAGAGATGGAGTGCTAAAACAGCACAGATACCAGGAGAAAGAATAAAATATAAAAATGTAATATACAATTAGCAATAGACACTAACAAATTTAAAAGTAAAACCTTTATAAATGCATATAGGGACGTCTCCCTTAAAATAATTGTGTGGATATAAATGAAATCCAGATACCATTCATCCACAATTACGATCAGTGGTGAGTGTGTGGCATATCCACACTGCTGATTGCAATACCCACCAAGTAGCAGTTTCTACTATGTATGCACCATAATTTGGAGAGGCCTTGCGGTGATCTATGTCACCTTATGAAGCTTGGATGAAGGAGATATATCAACGCTTCTGCGTGTAAGTAATAAGAAACAGGTAGCTTACCAGCTGCTCCTTTTGGATGTTAAAGAGTTGACAGACTTACGGTTACCAGTTCCTTCTGGCGTCTTCCGTATATGTGTCAGTTGCTTAACAGCTGCTCTTGTAGGGTATGACTGAATAGCTTATGGTAAACAAAAATATATGACCACCGCCAAGAAAAAATAATTTACACAAGCTCTTTAGATCAAAATAGGGATCTCCCAAAACCCTATGAAAGTAACAGTGCTAGAAACAGAGTGGGGATCTAGAAAGTGCAGTCTGCTTAAGTGCAAATATATGGAAAGGTTTAAATATATGGAAAGGTTTAAATATATGGAAAGGAATTTAAACCTTTCCATATATTTGCACTTAAGCAGACTGCGCTTTCTATATTCCCACTCTGTTTCTAGCATGACTGAATAGCTTAGCCTTGCGGTTACCAGCTCGTAATGTCGTCCTCCGTTTGTGGCAGTTACTCGATCAGCAATGGGCAATCACGTGTAGCTGGTGATGTCACTCTGTGCTGAGAGTAGTGATCAGCTATTATGCTGCACGCATCTAGCGTGTAGTGGATACAGAATAACAATGGCTGTTGTATCAATAGTTCTTATCCTTTTGTTCCCTGTATGAACTCCACAGGGTTATGGCAAATGTAAGCAAGGAAATCTTAACAGTCTTGTCAACGCGTTTCACCTTTCAATATGCTTTATCAAGACATGATATGCTATTGTCTTACATTTTCACATACTATGACATATCACATGGGCTATACCAATAGCTGAGAAAAATATTATACTATTAGCAATAAACACTAAATACACATAGTATGCCCCCAACAACTTGTTTGGACTGTAACATTGAGGCAAGACCTTATGTTCCAGCCTGTATATGAGGTACTAGCTGTTGCCCTGCGGCTTCCCTCACGTGTATTTTGTGATTAGTTACAATTGTTTTTAAAAGAGTTTTTTGTCCAATATCTATGAAATATAATTTACAGGTTGATGTCTTAACATAATAAGCAATGTTTATTGCAGTCATTATTTGGGGCGTATTGGCTACTAAACAAAGATAGTTGTTCCATTGATATGCGTCCAAGAATTTTTTAGTGTTGTAATTACAAACAGAGAATAAGACAGACAAAACGTGACCACTCACAACGACGTGTGCCCTCACGTGTGTGCCCGTTTGGCACATTAAAAATATATATTATTATTCTGTTTACAATTACTTTAATATTAAAGTGTGATTATATTTTATGAATCAACTGTCAGATGTGAAAAAAGGTATTAATTTTGTTAGTGATATCCATATCTTGAGAACTACTGACATTAGGAGCAAGATATGTGGCATGTAAACTTACTTTATAATGAAGATTTTAAATTTTAATTTTTACTTTTCTAACATCTTTTATTTTATTTTTTTTGAGATATAGGTATCCGCATAAATCACCCCCCACACTTTTCACCCCCCTTAAGTGGATTGTTGGGAAATGATAAATCATGTGTTTCTTTATTTTTAAAGGAAAATCTAAATACCAATGTTCATATCTGTAACATGTTTGGGTTTTGAGATATAGGTATCCGCATAAATCATCCTTATCTTGAGAACTACTGATGTTAGGAGCAAGAAATTTGGCACGTAAAAACTTACTTTATAATGACGATTTTAAATTATAATTTTTACTTTCCTAACATCTTCGGTATTTTAGATATAGGTATCCTCATGAATCACCCCCCCCCCTTTTCACCCCCCTTGGATTTTGGGGAAATGGTAAAACACGTGTTTCTTTATTTTTAAAGGAGAATATAAATACCAATTTTCACGTCTGTAACATGTTTGGGTTTTGAGATATATGTATTCTCATTAAAAAAATCACCCCCTTAGGGATGCAATTTCCAAAACCTTACTTAGTGGATGCCTACGTCATAAAAACAATGTACCTTCCAAATTTTACGTTCCTAGGTTACACAGTTTGAGTGGGCGTTGATGAGTCAGTCAGTCATGAGTTCTTCTTTTTATATTAATAGATTGGAGATTTCTTGTTTAGCAAGTTCAACATTTTATGCTATAAATAATCCTCTATTTATAATTGGTATTGGAATATTCAGAGGAGCGAACGCTTTTACAAATATTTTCAGTAAGTAGATTGAATTGGTTACAAACCTATTGTATAATATGGAAAATACATTTTGTTACATATTAATTGAATTTAGATTTAAAAGTAAAAAAAATAAAATTTGGAACAATGCACATATATGTCTAAAAAGAAAAAAAAAAAAGCTTGGAGAGAAAGAGCAAATGCAGCTCTCGGGGTACAGGGGGATGACCCGGAAGTAAGTCCTGTGGGACAAACACTTGAAAAGATCCTCAATAGCCCGGAGTGCCATAGCCAAAGCGGGGGATAAGACCGCAACAATCAATGGCAATCAAGAGGTAGTGGCAGGCACTACACCAAAACCCAATGGTATGATAAAAAAATATTAATTTTTATTGAAGACATGCTAAAAAGACAAACAGACATGGCAGGCAAGTGTGCAAACAGTCTGACTCGTTTCACACCCCCTACAGGCGTTTACTCATAGACTATGGTCTCTGTTGAAACCTGCTCAATATATATGCTATTGGCAACAGGGTTAACTATTGCACTACCACATAAAAAGAAGGTTAAAAACAAAGGACGCCTGAACTAGACATGGAGTATGTGATAACTAAGCATGATATCAAAGCACATATCAATCATACACAACAATATCATTATAAAAATACAGATTACAGTAAGACAGATCAAATCCTTGCACGAAAGAAAGGTTATGAAAAAGTATACTAAAAAATATATGCAGAAATACATATGTATATTTTACAAGCAGTATATTCAGAAAAGTATAGACTTTATAGCGTATATATTCCACAAAATTATTTTAAGATTAAATCTATGTTTAACAGCAAATACCAAAGATAAAAAATAAAAATAATTATATATATATTAGTTATATTATTATAGTTATATTATTTATATATTATCACTCCAGTCACATAGGTTTTTACAATAGCACATCTATTTATATATATTTATTTACATAAAATAAGATATAGTTAGAGCACTTAACACTAGTCACACATAGAATTCACTAATTATCACTATTTATAGCATATAGTAACCATAATTTTCCTCTATATGTTTTTTCACATGTCTTTTCATATAGAACAATTTATTAATTTATTCACTAGGGCACAGAAAGCACACACAAAAAATGGAAGACTATAATTCATATTTTTTTTTATATATATAAGGTTTTATTTATATACATTATACAGGTTACCAATATATAAAAAATATATTAGTATATGCATCTATTCGATTGAAGCGCAACGATTACGAGACTGGCATTATTTTGAATGTTATGATTCAGTAAAAATTGACGAATACTGTGAGGATAGGATATGCTTTCACAGAGCAGCAATACCATAGGGCTACACAAATTGGCTGATGCTATCTCGAACATAGCCATAGGGTTATATATAAATACATCATAATAGCAAAGCAGTTCATACCCCAAAAAAATAATAATACATTTCATTTATGAGTTGCGGACATGTGAAATCTTAGACGTGCAACCACCAAATACCACAACTGATTATGGTAGGCAGCTTATGTTAGTTTGAGGAGTTGTAGTGAAGAATCGGGAATTGGATTTCTCAACAGAGTTGAGATGGTATATGTATTATTTATTTTTTACATTTTGGCGATAGAAAACACACGCCTACAAGCTGTGACTCACACACATAGTGATGCGTGATTGGTTCACGCTACACGCCCACGAACCACCCCCCACACATTTGACATTGTAAAATCAGAGAGGGAGCCTAAACAAATAGACAATAGTTTATTTATTTATTTTTTTTTAACGATAGAAAACACACGCCTATAAGCTGGGATTTACACACATAGTGACGCACGATTGGTTTATGCTACACGCCCACGGACTATCACCTACACATTGGACATTGTGAAATCAGAGAGGGAGCTTTAAACAAATAGACATAGCCCTTCATAAAATCAGCTTACGATATGCACAATACAACAATTCAGATAACATTTAAACAGTTTATTGTAGGAGATCATGTCAAAAGGGGTAAGAATATATTAGGAAGAAAGTTGAGGAATTGTATTTAAAGACCGGCGATAAATGATACACGCCCACTAGCCATTACCCACACATATGGAAGTGTGAGATAGGCTAATGACACACACCCACAAGCTGACAGCTTTATACATGATACAAACAAACTAGCTGATGCTTTTAATTAATAAATAAATTAAACTTTCTATTATGAACAAAGGGGAGGAAAGAAATCCTCAGGAAATAAAGAAATTATTAACCATATAAAATATAAATAAATAGTGCATTCACTTTCATAAAGAGAGATTGCTGAAAATTTAATGAACCAACTATATGAGTGCTGTATTTGTTTTTTTGCTGAAACACTATTGTGCATACTGTATATGTTTTCTTCCGAAATGTTTATGAGATATATTGTAATATCTGCCACATACTTGTTTTGATACTAGCTGTATATGTTAAAGTAGATCTATGCATACAATGGGTTATACATTCACATACTGGTATCAAGAAAAGTCAGTTTGTATTGTGAGGGTCACCATAGCAACATTTGCATAAGTAATTGGTAAATTGGGTGTGACCAATGTTTTAATTTATTTGAGGATGTATAAATAGGAGACTTCAGTTTTAGATCAGTATAACTTGCCTGAGGAAACAGAGTGGTAGCTCTGAGAAACACGTAGCGAATTCTACTGATTTTTATTGTACACTGTTATATCTTTATATAAAGTGTTTTTTTATATATATCTGGAGTCTCCTGGATTTTTTATCTGAACATTTTGAATACATTGGACCATCTTTCACCGGAGTGGTATGTGCGCTGGGCCACTTTTAATATACCCAGCTTGCTTCATTAGCACTACAGTGTGCTCTATACTTTGTGAGTATATCTCTGAAGGGTAAAGCTGGTGGGTTCACACTCTGCTTACTAATTCCACACTAGGAGTCGCCCTCTGTATATCTTTTTACTTTTCAGATGATTTTGGAAATCTACTAAGAGGAGCTTCCCTAGCATTCTAATGCACAGTCAACTGGGACACTGATAAGTTTCCAGATTGCTCATCTAGGCATTATCTTTGCCTTCACTACATGTGAGTACAAAATCTATATCTCATTCTATTTATCCTTATATATACTGGCTACACTAGGAGGCGCCCTTTCTTTTTTGTTTCAAATACCAAAGATGGAAACTTCCCAATTTAATAAACATTAAATTAAGAAAACATTTACATATATTGTCTGCTGATGATGCCTTATTGCCCCACATTAACAATTGTAGATTTGTCCCCAAAAAATCTAGGACTTTAGCCCAAACCCTGTCACCAAGTTTAGTTAGAATCAAAGATGATAAAAGGTTGGTGAACTGGTTATTTAAGAAAGGTACTTTTAGGTGTGGCAGCAGGATCTGTTATGCCTGCCCAAATATTTTTTTGGGGGATATAGCTTTACTTGTCAAGTTACGAAAGAAATATACAATATTGATTTTTATACCAACTGTGGCTCTCAATATGTTGCCTCTGTCAATATGTTGGTAAAACCACTTGTTCAGCTAGAACAAGGTATAATGAGCATGTTAGGGATGTAAAAAACTATAGCAAGGATTCGACAGTGGCAAATCATTTTAATAATTTTCATTTCACCCATATTGCTCATTTGTCAATACAAATAATTGATATGGCTAAAACCCCATTCAGAGGAGGAAATAAGTCCAAAATTTGGGGAAACAAAAGAGTTGTATTGGATTTTAAAATTGCACACATTGTATCCATCAGGTATGAATAGGGAATGTGACATCCATTTTTTATTGATAATTAGTTACTGTTTCCCTTCTCGTTATTAGATCTAATCCTGTCAGAATAACGGGGTATAGTTATAGTGCTATATGTACAGTATATGCTCCACTTTATTAAATTGGGAAGTTTCCATCTTTGGTATTTGCTGTTAAACATCGATTTAATCTTAAAATAATATTGTGGAATATATACGCTACAAAGTCTGTACTTTTCTAAATATACTGCTTGTAAAATATACATATTTACATATTTTTTGTATACGTTTTCATAATCTTTCTTTCGTGTAAGGATTTGATCTGTCTTACTGTACTCTGTATTTTTATAATGATATTGTTGTGTATGATTGATATGTGCTTTAATATCATGCTTAGTTATCACATACTCCGTGTCTTGTTCAGGTGTCCTTTGTTTTTAACCTTCTTTTTATGTGGTAGTGCAATAGTTAACCCTGTTGCCTATAGCATATATATATTGAGCAGGTTTCAACAGAGACCGTAGTCTATAAGTAAGCGCCTGTAGGGGGCGTGAAACGCGTTAGACTGTTTGCACACTTGCCTGCCATGTCTGTTTGCCTTTTTAGCATGTCTTCAATAAAAAATTATATATTTTTTTATCATCCCATTATGTTTTGGTGTAGTGCCTGCCGCTACCTCTTGATTACCATTTAAAAAAAAAAAAAAAGCTTATGTATAAAGATAGGAACACTTTGCTTAAAAGACAGTCAGCACCAGAATTGTTGTTGTTTAAAAAGATAGATAATCCCTTTATTACCCATTCCCCAGTTTTGCATAAGAAACACTGTTATATTAATATACTTTTTACCTCTGTGATTACCTTGTATCTAAGCATCTTCTTAGATACAATATATATTTTATATATTATCTATTGACTTTCATTTTATCCAATTATTGAAGTGTCTGCCACAAGCCACGGGTGTGATCACAATGTTATCTATATGGCTCACATGAACTCGCTCTCCCCTGTTATGAAAAGCAAATAAAAAAGCATGTGACAATAGGCGGGCTTCAAGGGCTTATAAATTATTTTTTGAGCCTTCCTAGGTTTAGCTTTCAACTAAGAATATCAAGAGAACAAAGCAAAATTGGTACTAAAAGTAAATTGGAAAGTTGTTTAAAATTATTTGCCCAATTTGAAACATGAAAGGTTTTTTTGGACTTGACTGTACCTGTAAATCAATAGGAAATACTGATTTAAAAGGTTTTCCATAAAACCGGAGCCAAAAATTTAATTTCATTCCCGACTTCCATCCTGAAAGTGATGTTAAAAAGCAAGTGCTCTATGCCCTTACAGTCTGAGAACTTAGAGGAATGAACTATATTTATGTATAATTCATTTTCACTCATAATAAGAATGATAATGATAGAACGCATCCAATACCCAAACATAAAACAATAAACACATAAAATAATTACAATTACATACTGGTAGTAACAATAAAATTCTACAAACGTTCGCAATTATTTCATAGTTATTGTATTTGTTTATTTTATTACCTGGTGATAACATTTGTGCCTGGGCTTTTCCTTCTATAATAATGTGTTGACTAGTCAATTTCACTTCTAGCGATTAACCCTCACTGACATTCTTCAGCTAAGTATTACTGCCATTTGACCACAATAAAGTCTGTCTACAAAGTGCTAAGCAAATTCAACACAATTGTAAATCTGATTCTAAAAGAAAGACAAATTAAGGCATTACTTCCCAAACCCTTAAAGGGACAGTAAAGTCATAATTAGACATTTATGATTTAGACAGAGGATACAATTTTAAACAACTTTCCAATTTACTTATATTATTTAATTAGCTTCCTTCTCTTGTTATCCTTTGCTGAAAGCTTTATCTAGTAAAGTTCAGGAGCAGCAAAGAACCTAGGTTCTAGCTGCTGATTGGTGGCTATATATATATATATATATATATATGTCATTGGCTCACCCATATGTTCAGTTAGAAACCAGTAGTGCATTGCTGTTCTTTCAACAAATGATACAAAGTGAACAAAGGAAATCAGATAATTGAAGTAAACTGGAAAGCAGTTTGAATGTGTATGCTCTACCTAGATCATAAATAAATGAAACAATTTGGGTTTCATGTCCATTTTAAGTGGGTGGGCTTGAGATGTCAAAGGTTGTGTTGTATCTAAAAAAATATATATTGATTCAATTAATACATAAAAAAAAAAAAAAAATACTTCTTATGACTCGTACTTTAATTATGAATTTAATTGCCTCAATATCACATCTTCCCTGGTGTGCATGTAGGTTACAAGGTCAGTATGCGCTAATTATTATGCAGACTGTATTTGTCAAGAAGGCAAATAAAGCTGCAGTGTTTTGAATTGAACATCGCTAACCTTGTACCTTTTCTGCCGTGCAAGTCTTTGCCTATATATTTAAAATAACCTTTAAAGACAGAGAACTTCAAATTATAAACAAATGAGTTTCTCTTACTTCTTAGCTGATCACTCAAGCAGTCACATAATTTTGATGTGACAAGGAAATGGCAGTATTTCTATTTTGAGAAGCAGATCCTTATTAAAATTTATGAGCACTATGAATCAAGGTGATGAAATTTGCTTAATGATGCACGGCAAATACTTTTTCAGAGTTAAATATATTAAATTTTAAATATTTTCTTACATCTGGTACTTAATATTGAAGAAAGTGATTTTCACTCTCTTTAACTTGGAGCAGGTTTCCTAATGCAATGGTAAAATAATTATACTTTTTGCATGAATATTACTCAAGAGCCAATAAAGAAAATAAAAAAGATGAATATCGTTACTAGACACAGACCATGAAATAGGTGTCTAGAGGGAGATGTAAATGATATTTCTAGAGAATATGTCCTTTCTTGCTATATCCATGTTCAAAGAAGTTAGAAGTTAAAAAGAAGCCATAGGCCATATTTATTATGATCCAGACAGACAAGTTTCTCAACCAGGAAACCTGTCTGCTTGGGATTGCAATGCCATCCCCTGTCCTTGCGTAACCAATCATATGAGAGCAGGGGCTGTTAACTACCCCTGTCTTACCAGCACAGCATGAGGTTAAGAAACAAGTGTCTTCTTAACTACTGGTTACAGGCTAGCTTGTGCGAGCATGAATCCTAAGGACTCATATTTTGGGTCCTACTTCGGCCTCTATCCAAAATAAAAAAATGTTTCAATTACCGCAAATTTGTTTGTGCAAAGTCACGGTAATTTACGCTCCCTATATTTTCTATGGGTAGCGTAGAGCGCTAATATCCTCTTATTTCAAGTTGAAAGTAAATGCGATCGCTCAAATGCAATTGCATTTACTGCTCAAACTTTTTATGCAACCTGAAAGGTCGTGTAAATAGTTTGTCCTGATGAAACAGTTGCACTAAACTTCACTATGAAACCCTAAACCACCATCCCCCACTTCCCAAACTGTCTCTTTACACTATTAACTCCTTAACCCCCCCTGCAAAGCTTCTACACTATTAACCTCTACATCGCAAATTAAACATCTACATTAATAACCCCTAAACCACCAACCCACCACATTGCAAACTAAACATCTACACTATTAACCCCTAAACTGCCAACATTGAAAAACACTGACATCTAAATCCCCTAGCCTAACACCCCTCAACTTAACCCAAAATAAACTACCCCTACCTTTACTAAAAAAAAACTAACTACCTTAAAAAAAATAAAAACTTACCTGTGAAATTAAAAAGAAAAATGAATGTTACATTTACATTACTATTTAAATAAAAAATCCTAACATTGACAAAAAAACAAACAAAAAAACAGCATTTAGTGTAGAAAAATAAATCTACCATTAAAAAAAACAACCCACCATTACAAAAATAAAAAAACTCACATTACAAAAAATAAAAAGTCTAACATTACAAAAAATAACAAACGGCTAGATTATGAGTTTTGCGGTAACAGGGGTGCGGTGCTAATGAGCAGTTTTCTCTCACCACTCACTTACCTACAGCGCTGGTATTACGAGTTTTTACAAACCCGGGGTTAAAAGACAAAAAGTGAGCGTAGAGCAAAAATTTTGCTCCAAATCTCACTCCAATACCAGCGCTGCTTAAGTCAGCGGTGAGCTGGTGTAACGTGCTCGTGCACGATTTCCCCATAGGAATCAATGGGGAGAGCCGGCTGAAAAAAAGTCTAACACCTGCAAAAAAGCAGCGTAAAACTGAGTAACGCAGCCCCATTGATTCCTATGGGGAAATAAAATTTATGTTTACACCTAACACCCTAACATGAACCTGAGTCTCGACACCCCTAATCTTACACTTATTAACCCCTAATCTGCTGCCCCAACATCGCTATCACCTACATTATATTTATTAACCCCTAATCTGCCGCCCCCTATGAGACCACAACCTACCTACACTTATTAACCCCTAATCTGCCGCCCACGACATCGCTGCCATTATAATAAACATATTAACCCCTAAACCGCCACACTCCCACCTCGCAAACATTAGTTTATTATTATTAACCCCTAATCTGCCGTTCCTAACATCGCCGCCACCTACCTACATTTATTAACCCTTAATCTGCCGCCCCCAACGTCGCTGCCACTATATTAAATTTATTCACCCCTAAACCCTAACACCCTCTAACTTAAATATAATTTAAATAAATCTAAATAAAAATTCCTATCATTAACTAAATAATTCCTATTTAAAACGAAATACTTACCTATAAAATAAACCCTAAACTAGCTACAATATAACTAATAGTTACATTGTATCTAGCTTAAGGTTTATTTTTATTTTACAGGCAAGTTTGTATTTAGTTTAACTAGGTAGAATAGTTATTAAATAGTTATTAAATATTTAATAACTTCCTAGCTAAAATAAATACAAAGTACCTGTAAAATAAAACCTAACCTAAGTTACACTAACACCTAACATTACACTACAATTAAATAAATTAACTAAATTAAATACTATTAAATACATTGAATTAAATTAGCTAAAGTACAACCCCCCCCCCACTAAATTACAGAAAATTAAAAACAAATTACAGATATTTAAACTAATTACACCTAATCTAATAGCCCTTTCAAAATAAAAAAATGCCCCCCAAAATAAAAAAAATCCCTAGCCTAAACTAAACTATCAATAGCCCTTAAAAGGGCCTTTTGCGGGGCATTGCCCCAAAGTAATCAGCTCTTTTACCTGGAAAAAAAATACAAACAACCCCCCCAACAGTAAAACCCACCACCCACACAACCAACCCCCCAAATAAAATACTAACTAAAAAAACCTAAGCTCCCCATTGCCCTGAAAAGGGCATTTGGATGGGCATAGCCCTTAAAAGGGCAGTTAGCTCTTTTGCAGGCCTAAACCCTAACCTTTAAAAAAATCCACCCAATAAACCCTTAAAAAAAACCTAACACTAACCCCCTGAAGATCGACTTACCGGGAGATGCCGAAGTCCTCAACGAAGCCAGGAGAACTCTTCATCCAAGCCGGGCAAAGTGGTCCTCCAGACAGGCAGAAGCCTTCATCCAAGCCGGGCAAAAGTGGTCCTCTCGACGGGCAGAAGTCTTCATCCAGACAGCATTTTCTATCTTCATCCATCCGCGCGGAGCGGGTCCATCTTCAAGACATCCGACACAGAGCATCTTCTTCATCCGACGAGCTCAATCCTATTGGTTGATTGGATCAGCCAATAGGATTGAAGTTCAATCCTATTGGCTGATTGCATCAGCCAATAGGATTTTTTCTACCTTAATTCCGATTGGCTGACAGAATTCTATCAGCCAACCGGAATCTAAGGGACGCCATCTTGGATGACATCATTAAAAGGTACCTTCATTCTGTGTTCGTCGTCGGATGAAGAGGATGCTCCGCGTCGGATGTCTTGAAGATGGACCCGCTCCACGCCGGATGGATGAAGATAGAAGATGCCATCTGGATGAAGACTTCTGCCCATCTGGAGGACCACTTCTGCCCGGCTTGGATGAAGACTTCTGCCCGTCTGGAGGACCACTTCGCCTGGCTTGGAAGAAGACTTCTCCTGGCTTCGTTGAGGACCTCGGCCCGGCTTGGATGAAGACGTCTCCTGGTAAGTCCATCTTCATGGGGTTAGTGTTAGATTTTTTTAAGGGTTTATTGGGTGGATTTTTTTTAAAGGTTAGGGTTTGGGCCTGCAAAAGAGCTAACTGCCCTTTTAAGGGAAATGCCCATCCAAATGCCCTTTTCAGGTTAGGTTTTTTTAGTTAGGCTTTTATTTGGGGGGTTGGTTGTGTGGGTGGTGGGTTTTACTGTTGGGGGGTTGTTTGTATTTTTTTTTTGTACTTTAGCTAATTGAATTTAATTTATTTAATAGTATTTCATTTAGTTAATGTATTTAATTGTAGTGTAAGGTTAGGTGTTAGTGTAACTTAGGTTAGGTTTTATTTTACAGGTACTTTTGTATTTATTTTAGCTAGGAGGTTATTAAATACTTAATAACTATTTAATAACTATTCTACCTAGTTAAAATAAATACAAACTTGCCTGTAAAATAAAAATAAACCTAACTAGTTTAGGGTTTATTTTATAGGTAAATATTTAGTTTTAAATAGGAATTATTTAGTTAATTATAGGAATTTTTATTTAGATTTATTTAAATTTTATTTAAGTTAGGGGATGTTAGGGTTACACTTAGATTTAGGTGTGAATAAATTTAATATAGTGGTGGCGACGTTGGGGGCGGCAGATTAGTTGTTAATAAATGTAGGTAGGTGGCGGTGATGTTAGGGACGGCAGATTAGGGGTTAATAATATTAATAAACTAATAATAAATATTAATATCATGTGACAGCACTACCACAACACATGAATTAATTAGTAGCATATGTAAATAGTAGTGAGATTGGCCTTTAGAAATGTTTCTTTTATCTGCATATGTAGCTCTCACTGAGATCTGTGAATACATTAGAGATCATCATTATGGAGGCAATAATGTCCATGTTGTATTCTGAACATACAAATTATGTACTGTCTCTTTAAAGATTGTCTTTTTGCATATATAATATTATCTAGAGATATTATTAATTCTCTTATAAGAACATGCTGTGAGAGTAATCTCTATTTTTTAGTAACTGCTATTATGTTACATTTAAGATGATCTATCACAGCAGGTTTATAGGTATAGATATATTTATATTGTATAATACAGTAGATACAATTATGAGGTTCACTTGGTAATGATGAATCGCTATAAGATACTCCCAGTGATTAGTTTGGTGTTAATATGCAGCGGATAGTCTATATATTTCCTTCAATATAAATGTCTCTAACATACTATTAAGGTATCTGCATTTCTGCATATATGGATAATTTGGGCACTGTCCCTTTAAAGACAGTATCTTGTAACAAGCTCTACGCAAACAAGTCTAATTGAAGACATAATTTTTCTTTTATTTGCAAAAGTAGAGTAGTGCTATTAGGACATCTGGAGTTGTCCAAGGTAGCG
Organism: Bombina bombina; assembly: GCF_027579735.1. Taxonomy (NCBI): domain Eukaryota; kingdom Metazoa; phylum Chordata; class Amphibia; order Anura; family Bombinatoridae; genus Bombina; species Bombina bombina. Next base: position 137,242,105 of record NC_069507.1, on the reverse strand, counting down.
AGTTATATAAATATTAGGGACGCAAAGACATAATTAATTCTGTAGGGTACCTTTCGAGATGAGGTTTTAACAATATGCATATACAGTGAATAGATATTTAATTTAAGAGGACTGAAGTATCAGGTTAAGATATATTTTATTGTGTAATATTTGTGGACATAATACGAATCCGTGATTGAGTTTTGAATAACGAGTTTAGTAATATTGAGGTTTTTTGAAGGATGTGTGATGTAACAGAGGTGTGTTTGGAAGCATCCAATTAGGATTGAATATTGACAGTTAAAAAAGCACCTCTTACAGACACACCTGCATATTCCTTGACAAAGGGTGGAGTCCTGAAACGCGCGTCGGAACCACTAGACACCATCACCTGCTGTCATTCTGTGTCAGAGTAACTGCGAGATTCAAATGCTTATATCTCGGTATGACATTGAGATATGGGACCGGAGGGTCTGAAGATTTCCATTTACACACCGAACGATCATAAGTCTCACAGTGGCACTTGATAGCATGAGAAGCAAGACTCAGGTAACATTGTTACATGTTGGATGCTATGTTTAATGGCTTGAATAAGTGATACAAAGTTAAAGGCACGGGTCGAGTTTTAGACCACAATATCTGATTATAGAAAGCTGATTATGTGTACTGTGAGTGAAGTTTTATGGTGTGAGGGTGGATCATCATTGGACTAAGATTTTCTCTGTCATAGCCTATCTAGATTTATATAAGCATTTTGATACTAGGGCTAAGACACAGCAGCCTAATTTTGGTGCATATGTATACATGCAACACATATGTGAAATTTGAAAGTACAACAATGATTGCAACTTGTATCTATATATAAAAAGGACGATCATGTATATATAGTGTATTCTGTGAATTACGCAAGCATAAATAACTAATACAACATATATACACTGGTATAAGGACTGTTTCATTATATGAGTTCTTTACATGAAGGGTTTATTTAAAATCCTTAGAAGATTTGCACTGTTAAGGCTGAAAGGTCAAGGTATAACAGCCGAATGTTTGGTGCATATGGATACAGGCAGCATACATGTGAAATGTGAAAGTATAACAACTGTTGCAACTTGAATTCTTTGACTACAGGATTGTCATACAAATATACACAGTGTATCTTGTTAACTACACAAGCGTGAACAAATAAATAATCTATATTGACGGAATTAAAGACAGTTATACCATATGAGTTGCATTATTTATAATCCTTGGAAGATCTTCACCGCTAAGGCTGAGAGACACTTTTTTTCTTTTTATTTTTGGTGCAGGTGGTGCCGGTGGGACGCCTGGGGGGTGTAGAATTTAGTATTATGAAGTATGAATAGATGAAGTGTGAATATATACTTTTGATGAAGTGTGAATATTTTTCTCAGCTCAATTGAGCGGATTCGTATGGTGGTTGGGGTTTGTGTGCATGAGAATGGATGTACATTTTGAACCTTTCAGATTATGAATTTTGGTTGTTTTTTCCTGGAGAATATAAAATAAAAATGTATCTAAGATATTTAAGACTCGTTTGCTGGGATTTATTGAATTAATAATAAACTAATGTTTGCGAGGCGGGAGTGCGGCGGTTTAGGGGTTAATATGTTTATTATAGTGGCGGCGATGTCGGGGGCGGCAGATTAGGGGTTAATAAGTGTAGGTAGGTTGCGGCAACATTGGGGGCGGCAGATTAGTGGTTAATAAGTATAATGTAGGTGGCGGCGGTGCCTGGAGCGGCAGATTAGGGGTTAATAATTTTATTTTAGTGTTTGCGATGCGGGAGGGCCTCGGTTTAGGGGTTAATAGGTAGTTTATGGGTGTTTAGTGTACTTTTTAGCACTTTAGTTATGAGTTTTATGTTACCACGTTGTACCATAAAACTCATAACTACTGCCTTTCAGTTTACGGTATTGATCTTGAAGTTTTAGGGTGTACCGCTCAGCGGCTTTTTGGCCTCCCAGGACAGACTCCACCAGCGGTATGAAAGTACCATAGAAAAAAGACTTTACGAAGTTTACGTAAGTCGTTTTGCGGTAAGGCCAAAAAGTGTGCGGTGACCCTAAACCTGCAAGACTCGTAATAACAGCAGTAGGAAAAAAGCAGCATTAGCACCTGTTAACGCTGCTTTTTCAGCTACCGCAAAACTCGTAATCTAGGCCAAAGTATTTACCAAAAATAAAAAAGAGCTATGCCTATTCTAATATCCGAAAGTTAAAAAAACACCTCAAAATAAAAAAAACCCCTAATCTACAACTAAATTGCAAATAACCCTGAAAAAGGCTTTTTGTATGTCATTGCCCTAAAGAGATTCAGCTCTTTTTAAAAAAACAAAAACCCTACAACCCTCTTACATTATCCCCCAAAATAAAAAAACTACCTAAAAAAACTGATTGCAGCCCAGATAAAAAGAAAAAAAAAAAAACGTTATCCTAAAAAAAAAAGCATCACTAAGCCCCAAGACGGCACTCTATCTTCATCCATCTTCTCATCCGGTGGTCGTTCATCTTCTTATCTTTATCCCAGTGGCGGAGGCGGTGGTCCTCATCTTCAGAGCTGTAGCACGTACCTCCTCTTCATGCGATCCCCACACTGAATTGTGAATGCGAGGAACCCCTTTTATATAGGGGTACCCTTGTATTCCTTTTGCCTGTTCAAATTCAAATCAGCCAATAGAATGAAAGGAAAGCTTTCATTCTATTGGCTGATTTGAATTTATTGATAAGCAACTGTTGACTGTCTGCTGACCATTCTGGCATTGGATGTTTCATGTAAATTTTCAAAAAAATGTCCCCTATTTTTAATGTTACATCCTGTTTAAAAACTACATTGAGTTCCGGGTTACTATATAAAAATCAGCATTTAAACATTGCATTCAACATTTTGAATGTGTGTTCCTTTCTTACATACGTTTTTACATTCAGAATAGTGTTGTTTACATTTATTCAATAAGGGGATTCATTCTACCTTTCAAATATAAATTTGCACATTTAATATATAATAATATATATATAATAATATCTTTCCTATAAGTGTGGTGATCTATCTGTGGTGAAAAAAAATGCTAGTTGTTTTTAAATTCCAGGATATATGTAGAGCAAATAAAATATATACTGGAAAAAAATATATAGAAATATACTTTAACAAGAATAGAGCCAGGTTCAAATTCTTTTGAACAGCTGTATAAGCTATTTTGTGATAACGAGCTAAATTGATTCAGATGTTTCTACAGTGGTCTCAAAGTACAGGCCCTGGGGCCATTTGCGGCACCCAAGGTAGTTTCATATGGCCCTCCCTTGTTTAATAGATAAACCATTAATTTGGGCTGTCAATTCTTTTTTAGGGTTCTAAGAAGTGTAAGTAGCTGATGTTCTATATAGGCACTCACAAGATAAATATTATTTTATTATTATTATAATTTTATTTATGAATCGCCAACATATTCCGCAGCGCTGTCCATGGATACAATTCATTTTAATAAAACAATGATATAAAACTTGTAAGAGACAGGACAAAATTTACAAACACGTACAGGAGGGATTGAGGGCCCCATTCCTGTGGAAACTTACAATCTAGAAGGGTAGGAGGTTGAGAAACAGGAGGTGAGGACTGCAAGATTGAGAAAGATGTTAATGCAGAGTTAGATGAGGGAAATGTTGTTAGGTAAGTGAAATTAATTTATTACTGAGTTGGGTGGTAGGCTTCTCTGAACAGAAAAGTCTTCAGGGAAGAAAGATGAGGGTAAAGCCTGACAGCACAAGGAAGAGTGTTCCAGAGGGTAGGTGCTGCACGACAGACGTCCTGCAGTCTAGCATCAGAGGAGGTGATAGTCGCGGATGCAAGGAGCAGGTCATTGTTGGATCTTAGTGGATGGGCTGGAGTATACTTGTGTATTAGAGAGGATAGGTAGAGGGGAGCGGCGTTGGTGAGAGCTTTGTATGTAAGGGTGAGAATTTTGAATTTAATTCTGTTGTGAATGGGGAGCCAATGAAGGGACTTGCAGAGAGGTACAGCAGATACAGAGCGTCCAGTGTAGACTCCCACCATGCACTGCTTGGATAAATGTCACTTTTAACATTGTTATACAGTTCCATAACGATCACTTCACTTGGCATTTACAAGATAAATGTGGACAATTGTGTATATCTGTTGTAGGCTACAACTCCCACCATGCAATACTACTTGGGTAAATGTCACTTCCAGTTCCTAATATATATAGCACTTACTCAGTTAAAGCAGCCCCCATGGGCAAAGAACACTTGACCAGTGGCGCCCAGATACATTGAGTTTGATACCCCTGGTCTAAAATGTTATATTCCTATTTTGTTATGTAGTGGAATTTTCATTCATTTATCAAAACAAAGCCCCAAATAAGCACAAGCTACCATATATTAGCATAAAGAACTGTTTTGCATATGGAGTATATTACTTGTCTATGTGTGAAACATTATTTAGGTAATACCTAATATTTAGTAGAATATATAACCAGTTTTTGAGGATCTATAAAACAACTCAATTTATTTTGGATCTGATGGTACACTGTTAAAATATAATAGGGAAAAAAGATAGAGATTGTGGCCTTGTGTGTAAATATTTACAACAGCAGCAACATGATTTTGAAATTGCTCACTAAGCAAATATCAAACATAAAACCAAACACAAAAAAATAAGAATCTCATCCTGCTAGATATATAAGCTGACAGAGTTGAAAGGGACATGAAACCCTCATTTTTTATTTCATTATGTAGAAAGAGCAGGTAGTTTTTAACAACTTTCCAATTTACTTATGTTATCTCATTTGCTTCATTTTCTTGATATCCTTTGATGAAAATCATATTTAAATAGGCTCAGTAGCTGCTGATTGGTGGCTGCACATAGATGCTTCATGTGATTGGTTCACCCATTTCAATTTCTATTTCTTCAACAAGGGGTATCTAAAGAATGAAGCAAATTAGATAATAGAAGTAAATTGTAATGTTGTTTAAAATTGTATTCTCGATCTGAATAATGAAAGAAATATTTTGCGTTTCATGTCCCTTTAATTCCGATACATTTGATGTCGATGATGATGATGGTGAAATTTGTTCTAAAATGTTCGAAATATAAAATGTTCTAAAATAATTTGATTTCTCTTGCGTACAAATTATTAGCATTATTGTTCCTATAGGAAAGTGTAGGTTAACATATTATAAAATAAGCATTTTGTAAATCTGAATATAGATTATGTTTTGTTATACGTCAAATAAACTATATGCAAACTCATTTTTCCTATATCTGCACCCCATAACGCAGTTACATTTTTGGCAATATGGGAAGCGTATTTCTAGTTTCATCACTATCCAAAATGAATACAGCTAGAAGACCACAGTCGCAAACGAGTTTTCACAAGCAAAGTGCATTCTTGCTCAGTGATTATATATTTTACTTGTTTAAAAGTATTATTTTTTTCTCTATTTAAAATAATTGATTGAGAAAGCACTGCTTTTTGATTTGGTGAGATTTACATCAGAAATAAAGAAGAAGACTGCAGGACTATAGTTTCTAATAGTAGAAAGAGGCCACAAATTATATCATTTTCTAGAACCAAATTATAACAGTTCTCACACTAAAGTTGCATAATTCACACTCTAGCCCACATTGTTAACCCCTTAAGGACAGGGCCATTTTTCAATTTCCTTCCCTTAAGGACCAGGGCTATTTTTACATTTCTGCAGTGTTTGTGTTTAGCTGTAATTTTCCTCTTATTCATTTACTGTACCCACACATATTATATATCGTTTTTCTCGCCATTAAATGGACTTTCTAAAGATACCATTATTTTTATCATATCTTATAATTTACTATACATTTTGTTTTATAAAATATGAGGAAAAATGGAACAAAACACCCTTTTTCTAACTTTGACCCCTAAAATCTGTTACACATCTACAACCACCAAAAAACACCCATGCTAAATAGTTTCTAAATTTTGTCCTGAGTTTAAAAATACCCAATGTTTACATTTTCTTTGCAAGTTATAGGGCAATAAATACAAGTAGCACTTTGCTATTTCCAAACCACTTTTTTTTCCAAAATTAACGCTAGTTACATTGGAGCACTGATATCTTTCAGGAATCCCTGAATATTCCTTGAAATGTAGATATATTTTTTAGAAGACATGCCAAAGTATTGATCTAGGCCCATTTTGGTATATTTCATGCCACCATTTTATCGCCAAATGCGATCAAATAAAAAAAAATCGTTCACTTTTTCACAATTTTTTTCTCACAGAAATTATTTACAAACAACTTGTGCAATTATGGCATAAATGGTTGTAAATGCTTCTCTGGGATCCCCTTTGTTCAGAAATAGCAGACATATATGGCTTTGGCGTTGCTTTTTGGTAATTAGAAGGCTGCTAAATGCCACTGCGCACCACACTTGTATTATGCCCAGCAGTAAAGGGGTTAATTAGGGAGCATGTAGGGAGCTTGCAGGGTTAATTTTAACTTTAGTGTAGTGTAGTAGACAACACCAAGTATTGATCTAGGCCCATTTTGGTATATTTCATGCCACCATTTCACCGCCAAATGAGATCAAATAAAAAAAAATGTAAAATTGTTCACAATTTTAGGTTTCTCACTGAAATTATTTACAAACAGCTTGTGCAATTATGGCACAAATGCTTGTAAATGCTTCTCTGGGATACCCTTTGATCAGAAATAGCAGACATCTATGGCTTTGGCATTGCTTTTTGGTAATTAGAAGGCTGTTAGATGCCGCTGTGCACCACACGTGTATTATGCCCAGCAGTGAAGGGGTTAATTAGGGAGCTTGTAGGGAGCTTGCAGGGTTAATTTTAGCTTTAGTGTAGAGATCAGCCTCCCACCTGACACATCAGACCCCCTGATCCCTCCCAAACAGCTCTCTTCCCTCCCCCACCCCACAATTGTCCCTGCCATCTTAAGTACTGGCAGAAAGTCTGCCAGTACTAAAATAAAAGGTATCTTATTTTTAAAAAAAAAATAATTTAAGCATATTTACATATGCTTCTGTGTAGGATCTCCCCTTAGCCCCTAACCTCCCTGATCCCCCCCCCCCAAACAGCTCTCTAACCCTCCCCCTCTACATTATTGGGAGCCATCTTGGGTACTGGCAGCTGTCTGCCAGTACCCAGTTTACAAAAAATATATATTTTTAATATTTTTTTTACACTTTTATATACTGTAGCTCCCCCCCCAAGACTAGCCCCCCACTGCGTGTCCGTGCATGCCCCCGGCTACCCCGCCCACCTCTACCAACAAGAAGCCATCGGTGGCCACCCACCCACATCCCACGTCGGCTCCCACCCACCAACGATTGCGGCCATCGATGTCCGGTGCAGAGGGCCACAGAGTGGCTCTCTCTGCATCGGAGGGGTAAGAAGGGTTATTGCAGGATGCCTCGATTAAACCCCTAATCTTTAAAGACCAGTTTGTGCAAGACATACCCTGTACGACATGTGTCAGTCACTGTACACACAGCATTATCAATAACTCACTGTACACACAGCATTGTCATTAACTCACTGTACACACATCATTGCCAATAACTCACTGTACACACAGCATTGTCAGTACTTCACTGTACACACAGCATTGTCAATAACTTACTGTGCAGTGAGACAACAAAAGAGAGAGGGGAGGGAGAGCAAAAGAAAGGGGAAAGAGAGAGAGCAAAAGAGGGGAGATAGAGAGAGCAAAAGAGAGGGAGAGAGAGCGCAAAAGAGAGGGGGGGAAGAGAGGGGGAAAAAGAGAGGGGGGGAGAGAGAGAGAGCAAAATAGAAGGGGAGAGAGAGAGCAAAAAAGAGGAGGGCAGATGTCTTCATCCAGACGGCATCTGCTATCTTCATCCATCCGGCGCCGAGCGGGTCCATCTTCAAGACATCCGACGCGGAGCATCCTCTTCTTCCGACGACTACCCGATGAATGAAGGTTCCTTTAAGTGATGTCATCCAAGATGGCATCCCTAAGATTCCGATTGGCTGATAGAATTCTATCAACCAATCGGAATTAAGGTTGAAAAAATCCTATTGGCTGATGCAATCAGCCAATAGGATTGAACTTCACTAACACATCCAATCAGTCAATAGGATTGAGTTCGCATTCTATTGGCTGATTGGAACAGCCAATAGAATGCGAGCTCAATCCTATTGGCTGATTGGATCAGCAAATAGGATTGAAGTTCAATCCTATTGGCTGACTGCATCAGCCAATAGGATTTGTTCAACCTTAATTCCGATTGGCTGAAAGAATTCTATCAGCCAATCGGAATCTAAGGAACGCCATCTTGGATGACATCACTTAAAACGAACCTTCATTCGTCGGGCAGTCGTCGGAAGAAGAGGATGCTCCGTGTCGGATATCTTGAAGATGGATCAGCTCCACGCCAGATGGATGAAGATAGAAGATGCTGTCTGGATGAAGACTTCTGCCCGTCTGGAGGACCACTTCTCCCGGCTTGGATGAGGACTTCTCCCGGCTTCGTTGAGGATGGATGTCGGATCTTCAAAACTGTAAGTGGATCTTCAGGGGTTAGTGTTAGGTTTTTTTAAGGGTTTATTGGGTGGGTTTTATTTTTAGGTTAAAACTTTGGGCCGCAATAGAGCTAAATGCCATTTTAAGGGCAATGCCCATCCAAATTCCCCAAAAATGGGGAGCTTAGGTTTTTTTAGTTAGGGTTTTATTTGGGGGGTTGGTTGTGTGGGTGGTGGGTTTTACTGTTGGGGGGTTGTTTGTTTGTTTTTTTCAGGTAAAAGAGCTGATTTCTTTGGGGCAATGCCCCGCAAAAGGCCCTTTTAAGTGCTATTGGTAGTTTAGTTTAGGCTAGGGTTTTTTTTTTTATTTTGGGGGGGGGGGTTATTTTGATAGGGCTATTAGATTAGGTGTAATTAGTTTAAATATCTTGTAATTTGTTTTTTATTTTTTCTGTAAGTTTTTTTTTTTGTAATTTAGCTAATTGTATTTAATTTATTTAATTGTATTTAATTTATTTAATTGTATTTAATTTAGGTAATTTATTAAATTGTAGTGTGGTGTTAGTGTAACTTAGGTTAGGTTTAATTTTACAGTTAAATTTGTATTTATTTTAGCTAGGTAGTTATTAAATAGTTAAAGGGCCATTATACACTCATTTTTTCTTTGCATAAATGTTTTGTAGATGATCTAATTATATAGCCCATAAAGTTTTTTTTTTTTAAAATAAATGTATAATTTTGCTTATTTTTAAATAACATTGCTCTGATTTTCAGACTCCTAACCAAGCCCCAAAGTTTTATGTGAATACTGTCAGCTACCTTCTCCAGCTTGCTCCTGTTTGTGTAAAGGGTCTTTTCATATGCAAAAGAAGGGGGAGGGGGGGGAGTGTCTTATTTGCCACTTGCAGTGGGCTTTCCAACTACCTTTTCAACAGAGCCAAACTGACAGCTTCTAAGTAAGTTTTTAAACAGTTTTATACTGGATTTTTATATCAGTATCTGTGCATCTTATTCTTTATAGTAGTGTTTATTACATGCAGTTATATGAAAATGAGTGTATACTGTCCCTTTAATAACTATTTAGTAACTATTCTACCTAGTTAAAATAAATACAAACTTGCCTGTAAAATAAAAATAAACCCTAAGCTAGATACAATGTAACTATTAGTTATATTGTAGCTAGCTTAGGGTTTATTTCACAGGTAAGTATTTAGTTTTAAATAGGAATTATTTAGTTATTAATAGTAAGTTTTATTTAGATTTATTTTAATTACAATAAAGTTAGGGGGTGTTAGGGTTAGGTTTAGGGGTTAATAAATTTAGTATAGTGGCGGTGACGGGGGCGGCAGATTAGGAGTTAATAATATTTAACTAGTGTTTGTGATGCGGGAGTGCGACGGTTTAGGAGTTAATATGTTTATTATAGTGGCAGATTAGGGGTTAATAAGTATAATGTTGGTGTCGGCGATGTCTGGGGCGGCAGATTAGGGGTTAATAAGTGTAAGATTAGAGGTGTTTAGACTCGGGGTTCATGTTAGGGTGTTAGGTGTAAACATAAATTTTGTTTCCCCATAGGAATCAATGGAGCTGCGTTACTGAGCTTTACGCTGCCTTATTGCAGGTGTTAGACTTTTTCTCAGCCGGCTCTCCCCATTGATGTCTATTGGGAAATCGTGCACGAGCACGTACAACCAGCTCACCGCTGACTTAAGCAGCGCTGGTATTGAAGTGCGGTATGGAGCAAAATTTTGCTCTACGCTCACTTCTTGCCTTTTAACGCCGGGTTTGTAAAAACCTGTAATACCAGCGCTGTAGGTAAGTGAGCAGTGACAATACTGTGCAAGTTAGTACCGCACCCCTCATAACGCAAAACTCGTAATCTGTCCATAAGATTTTTTTTGTTTATTATGCCTTTAAAGTGAAAGTCAATCCTAGCATTTTACAAACGCTAGGATTGACTATTGAAACAAATAAAGGGGACTTTTATTCATGAAGTTAGCCCCACCACAAAATAATTGTTAATAATAACACTTTTTGTATGCTAGATCTAACCAAACAACTGATGTAAGAAAGATCTTACCAGCTGAGGGACAGATTACAAGTGGTGTGGTATTTAACGCTCCCGTTTGAGCACTCACTCAGCTAGAAGTAAGCTTTTTGCGCGTGTCGGGTAGCACTCGTCGTACACTTTTAAACTGTTTTCGCTCACGTTTAACCCGATGTGCGTAAAAAGCCGAAGTTAGAGTATGCACACACATTAACGTATTCCCCTATAGAAGTCAATGGAGCAAAAAAGTGTGTGAGTGTGTGTGGGGGGGGGGCACCCTATTCGTGCGCAAACCTGATTGCATATTCTCAAATGCGCTAACCCAACAGAAAAATATGTATATTTTACATTCACACAGCAGAATATGTTCTATTGATTCATAAATACATATTTCTACATATACGTATCTGATTATCTTGTATTTTGCACAAATACTGTATATATTTATACCTATATAAATGTATATGATTATATATAGGTGTATATATATATATATATATATATATATACGAATATCTATTTAAAAATGCATGGAACATATTCTGCTATGTGCATGACAGTGGAATGTGAAATATTTACAGTAAGTACACAGTATAACACTTTATTAAATATGAAAGCTTTTTGGGCGGGATCAGGTAGGGATCAGGGGGAGGATGGTTAGGTAGGGATCAGGGGGAGGATGGTTTCAGATGGGAGGGTATGTCCAACAGACATCAATGAATGCCGACAGCATATGCCATTTATCCTTGCACAAGCAGTTCTTGTGAACTGCTTGTGCAATGCCGCCCCTGCAGATTCGCAGACACTAGCAGGGAGTGTCAATCAGCCTGATCATATAGGATCGGGCAGATTGAAGACCGCAGCCTCAGAGGCAGCGGATCAGTTATGGAGCTGCTTCATAACTGCTGTTTCTGGCGAACCTGAAGGCTCGCACGGAAACAGGGGATGAAGCTCCATTCGGAGCTTGATAATTCGGCCCCTAAAGCTAAAATTAACCTTGCTTTCACATTCTTATAAACTTTAACATCACTCTAGGAACCTCCTATCATACACTAATAAATAGGAGGAAGAACTCCAAATACAGGTACCTAGAAAATATTGGGCTATCATTTTTAAGAACAAGAGTTCTTAAAAAAAAGAGTAAAGCATCTTCCTCTGTACGTACAACAGAAAAAATATAAAAAATGTTTTGCCGCTGGCACTTAACGCCTTCCAGATTGGCAACAATCTATCAGGGAACGTCAGCAAACTGTTGGAGAAATAGTGGGGAAAAAGGTACCTTCGTACACATATGGGAGTTATGCCCAGAAATTCACTCCTATTGGTTAAGAATAATAGAAGAAGTAAAGAAAGTGATAGCGATATATTTAGAAGCTGACCCTGTTATTGTACTGTTTAATAAACTCCCTCAAGTGCCAAGTTAAGATGCCACTTATTAATTATTTTGATAAACAGGGCTAAACATTTTTTTCTTAAGTATTGGAAACAATAAAAAATACCCACTATAGCAGAGTGGAGAGACTTTGTTAAATCCACACTACGTTTAGAAACATACCACTTTGCTCTAAAAAAACAAATAGATGATTACCTATGGCCTAGATTACAAATGGAGCACTAATTTATTGCGTGCCTTCAAATGGGCAAATGTTCCCATTTGCGGGCATGCAATAAATAACCAGCCATTACAAAAGACTGGTTATTGCTACCGCGAGCTCTGTATTTAACAATAAAGTAACTGCAATAAGCAGTTTTTGGGGGCTGAAGTTGGCGGGTGTGGGGTGAAAAGTACCTTTACATTGCGGTCTATGGGAACTGTGTGTTCACAGTAAATATATATGTATATGATGTACATGCTTTATATATATATATATATATATATATATATATATATACACATATATATTTATGTGTTAATATGTGCATAAGCATATACATATATATTTACAATTTGCTGCCATTGCTACACTACTTACCTCCTTCACTGCGCTAGGTTCTCAGCCGTGTCTGAGGGCATAAGAACAAGGCTCCCATTGGAGCCTATGGAAGCCAACTCTCGTGAGCGCAATGCTTCCCAACAATGGGAACTCAAGCTCGCGTTTGCATTGTGCTTAACTTGTAATACCAGTGCACATTAGAGTGTGCTGGTATTACTCAGTGGAGCACAAATATCGCTTATGTAAAAGCGATATTTTGCCCTCCACTTGTAATCCGGCCCTATATCTTTTAAATGGGAAAAGTGTAAAACAACACACTAGAAACTTCTTTTTATAAGGCTAGATTTCCTTATCAGCATTAGTAAGTGGTTTCCTATCCACTTATTTTATCTTACTTTAATCTGTCCTTACAAGAATATCTGCCTGTTGTTATCAACCTACTGTATGTAATATAAAGATTGAATCAACACTGTGAAGCTATGATGTCTGTAATCACGTACGCCTTAAATGTAACTGTAACTCTTTCTAATGTTTATACTGCATTTGTGTACTGATAATTTAATTATGAAAAAAACTAAATACAAAAGATATATAAAAAAAGAAGGGTATCCCAGAGAAGCTTTTACAACCATTGGTGCTATGATTGCACCAGCGGTATGTAAATAATTTCAGTGAGAAACCCAAAGTTTGTGAAAAAGTTAAAAAAAATTATATGATCGCAGTTGGCGGTGAAATGGTGGCATGAAATATAGCAAAATGGGCCTACTAAAAAAAAAAAAAAATAGCTTTGAAAGTTAAACAGAAAAAACAATGCTCTATATCTGTTTAAATAGAGTGATAGCAAAAATGCTAACAATTCTCTGGTATTTTGGGCAAGTTCTTCTCTGAAAGTCCCGGTAGTAAAGGGGTTAAAATTAAAAAAATCTATTTCACAATCTAATGCTTATAAATAATAAACAATATACACATGCCCAATATACCTATAATGCCTTAGCTCAGATGGTCTATTTAATCATTTACACATTTTGCTATTGTTTTTGAACTAAAGAGGTTAATTTCGCACTAAATTAAAACAAAGAGTTGCTTTATAGGGTGATAATCAGCTAGATTATGAGTCTTGCGTTATGAGTAAAAAAGCAGCGTTAAGGCTCATAACGCTACTTTTTTACTACCGCTGCTATTACGAGTCTTGTAGGTACAGCTGTCCCGCACACTTTTTTCAATGGGACTTCCATTGGGCCGGTATTACAAGCTTTTTTTTTTAGGCCAAAAAGTGAGTGGTACAGCCTATCTCGCAAGATTCGTAACGCATTCTAAAGTCAGTAGTTATGAGTTTTACACTACAAAGCTGTAGAATAAAACATAACTAAAGTGCTAAAAAGTAAACTAACACCCATAAACTCCCTATTAACTCCTAAACCGAGGCCTTCCCGCATTGCAAACACTAAAATAAAATTATTGAACCCTAATCTGCTGCTCCAGACATCGTCGCCACTATAATAAACATATTAACCCCTAAACTGCCACACTACCGCCTCGCAAACACTAGTTAAATATTATTAACCCCTAATCTGCCGCCCCTAACATCACCGCCCCTACCTACAATAATTAACCCCTAATCTGCCGCCCCCAACGTCGCTGCCACTATACTAAAGTTATTAACTCCTAAACTTAAGTCTAACCCTAACACCCCTTAACTTAAATATAATTAAAATAAATCTAAATAAAACCTACAATTAATAACTAAATAATTCCTATTTAAAACTAAATACTGACCTGTAAAATAAACCCTAAGCTAGCTACAATATAACTAATAGTTACATTGTAGCTCGCTTATCGTTTATTTTTATTTCACAGGTAAGTTTGTATTTATTTTAACTAGGTAGAATAGTTACTAAATAGTTATTAACAATTTACTAACTACCTAGCTAAAATAAATACAAATTTACCTGTAAAATAAAACCTAACCTAAGTTACACTAACACCTAACACTACACTACAATTAAATAAATTACTGAAATTACAAAAAAAACCACACTAAATTACACAAAATAAAAAACAAATTACAAGATATTTAAACTAATTACACCTAATCTAATAGCACTATCAAAATAAAAAAGCTTCCCCAAAATAAAAAAAAAAACTCTTTTACCTGTAAAAAAAAAATACAAACAACCCCCCAAGAGTAAAACCCACTACCCACACAACCAACCCCCCAAATAAAACCCTAGCTAAAAAAAACCTAAGCTCCCCATTGCCCTGAAAAGGACATTTGGATGGGCATTGCCCTTAAAAGGGCATTTAGCTCTATTGCAGCCCAAAGCCCTAAGCTAAAAATAAAACCCACCCAATAAACCCATAAAAAAAAAACTAACACTAACCCCTGAAGATCCACTTACAGTTTTTAAGAGCCAAAATCCATCCTCAACAAAACCGGGAGAAATCCTCAACGAAGCAGCAAGAAGTCCTCAACGAAGCCGGGAGAAGTCTTCATCCAAGCCGGGAGAAATGGTCCTCCAGATGGGCAGAAGTCTTCATCCAGACAGCATCTTCTATCTTCATCCATCCGGCGCGGAGCGGGTCCATCTTCAAGACATCTGGCGCAGAGGATCCTCTTCGAACGAAGTCTTCTTCCTGAATGAAGTTTCCTTTAAATGACGTCATCCAAGATGGCGTCCCTTAGATTCCGATTGGCTGATAGAATTCTATCAGCCAATCGGAATTAATGTTGAAAAAATCCTTATGGCTGATGCGATCAGCCAATAGGATTGAACTTCAATCCTATTGGCTGATCCAATCAGCTAATAGGATTGAGCTCACATTCTATTGGCTGATTGGAAATAGTGGGGAAAAGGTACCTTCCTACACATATGTTGGTTATACCCAGGAATTCACTCCTATTGGTTAAGAATAATAGAAGTAAAGAAAGTGATATGGATACATTTAGAAGCTGACCCTGTTATTGTACTATTTAATTAACTCCCTCAAGTGCCATGTAAGTTAAAACGCCACATTAATTATTATGATAAACAGTGCTAAACATTTTATTCCAAAGTATTGGAAACAATAAAAAATCCCCACTATAACAGAGTGGAATAACTTTGTTACATCCACACTACGTTTAGAAAGATACCACTTTTCTCTAAAAAAAGAAATAGATAATTACCTATCTATGTCCTAGATTACAAGTAAAGCACTAATTGATCGCACGCCTGCAAACAGGCAATTAGCGCTGTTAAAATTAACCAGAGATCAGATCTCTGGCTAATATTTTAAATGTCCACCAAATGCCCCCAAAATCAAGTGTTATATACTTTATTAAAAAATAAAAATAGTAGCATCTTTATTTTTTAATAAAGTAACTGCAATATGAAGTTTTTGGGGGCAAAAGTTGGCGGGTGTGGGTGTTAGAAGAAAAAAAGTGACACTGAAAAGTCTGCCTTTACATTGCAGCTATGGGAACTGTGTGTTCCCAGTAAATATATAGGTATATGCTTTTATATATATATATATATATATATATATATATATATATATATATATATATATACAGGGAGTGCAGAATTATTAGGCAAATGGGCATTTTGACCACATCATCCTCTTTATGCATGTTGTCTTACTCCAAGCTGTATAGGCTCGAAAGCCTACTACCAATTAAGCATATTAGGTGATGTGCATCTCTGTAATGAGAAGGGGTGTGGTCTAATGACATCAACACCCTATATCAGGTGTGCATAATTATTAGGCAACTTCCTTTCCTTTGGCAAAATGGGTCAAAAGAAGGACTTGACAGGCTCAGAAAAGTAAAAAATAGTGAGATATCTTGCAGAGGGATGCAGCACTCTTAAAATTGCAAAGCTTCTGAAGCGTGATCCTCGAACAATCAAGCGTTTCATTCAAAATAGTCAACAGGGTCGCAAGAAGCGTGTGGAAAAACCAAGGCGCAAAATAACTGCCCATGAACTGAGAAAAGTCAAGCGTGCAGCTGCCAAGATGCCACTTGCCACCAGTTTGGCCATATTTCAGAGCTGCAACATCACTGGAGTGCCCAAAAGCACAAGGTGTGCAATACTTAGAGACATGGCCAAGGTAAGAATGGCTGAAAGACGACCACCACTGAACAAGACACACAAGCTGAAACGTCAAGACTGGGCCAAGAAATATCTCAAGACTGATTTTTCTAAGGTTTTATGGACTGATGAAATGAGAGTGAGTCTTGATGGGCCAGATGGATGGGCCCGTGGCTGGATTGGTAAAGGGCAGAGAGCTCCAGTCCGACTCAGACGCCAGCAAGGTGGAGGTGGAGTACTGGTTTGGGCTGGTATCATCAAAGATGAGCTTGTGGGGCCTTTTCGGGTTGAGGATGGAGTCAAGCTCAACTCCCAGTCCTACTGCCAGTTTCTGGAAGACACCTTCTTCAAGCAGTGGTACAGGAAGAAGTCTGCATCCTTCAAGAAAAACATGATTTTCATGCCGGACAATGCTCCATCACACGCGTCCAAGTACTCCACAGTGTGGCTGGCAAGAAAGGGTATAAAAGAAGAAAATCTAATGACATGGCCTCCTTGTTCACCTGATCTGAACCCCATTGAGAACCTGTGGTCCATCATCAAATGTGAGATTTACAAGGAGGGAAAACAGTACACCTCTCTGAACAGTGTCTGGGAGGCTGTGGTTGCTGCTGCACGCAATGTTGATGGTGAACAGATCAAAACACTGACAGAATCCATGGATGGCAGGCTTTTGAGTGTCCTTGCAAAGAAAGGTGGCTATATTGGTCACTGATTTGTTTTTGTTTTGTTTTTGAATGTCAGAAATGTATATTTGTGAATGTTGAGATGTTATATTGGTTTCACTGGTAAAAATAAATAATTGAAATGGGTATATATTTGTTTTTTGTTAAGTTGCCTAATAATTATGCACAGTAATAGTCACCTGCACACACAGATATCCCCCTAAAATAGCTATAACTAAAAACAAACTAAAAACTACTTCCAAAACTATTCAGCTTTGATATTAATGAGATTTTTGGGTTAATTGAGAACATGGTTGTTGTTCAATAATAAAATTAATCCTCAAAAATACAACTTGCCTAATAATTCTGCACTCCCTGTATATATACGCATATATATTGATGTGTTAATACGTGCATAAGCACATATATATTTACAATTTGCTGCCATTGCTGCGCTACTTACCCCCTTCACTGTACTAGGTTCTCAGCCGTGTCTGAGGGCATAAGAACTAGGCTCCCATTGGAGCCTATGGAAGCACAATCTTGTGAGCGCAATGCTTCCCAACAATGTGAACTAAAGCTCGCGTTTGTATTGTGCTTAACTTGTAACATTAGAGTGTGCTGGTATTACTCAGTGGAGCGCAAATATCACTTGTGCAAAAGCGATATTTTGCCCTCCACTTCTAATCCGACCCTATATCTTTTAAATGGGAAAAGTATAAAACAACACACTAGAAACTTCTTTTTATAAGGCTAGATTTCCTTATCAGCATTAGGAAGTGGTTTCCTATCCACTTATTTTATCTCACTTTAATCTGTGTTTACTAGAATATCTGCCTATTGTTATCAACCTGCTGTATGTAATATAAAGATTGAATCAACACTGTGAAGCTATGATGTCTGTAATCACGTACGCCTTAAATGTAACTGTAACTCTTTCTAATGTTTATACTGCATTTGTGTACTGATATTTTTATTATGAAAAAAACTAAATACAAAAGATATATAAAAAAAGAGAGAAACTTTTACAACCATTGGTGCTATGATTGCGCAAGCGGTATGTAAATCATTTCAGCGAGAAAGTTTGTGAAAAAGTTAACAATTATTTTTTATATGATCGCATTTGGCAGTGAAATGGTGGCATAAAATATACCAAAATGGGCCTAGATCAATACTTTTGGTTGTCTACTTAAAAAAAATATAGCTTTGAAAGGTTAATAGAAAAAAACAATATCTGTTTACATATAGTGATAGCAAAAAATCTAAAAATTCTCTGGTATTTTGGGCAAGTTCTTCTCTGAAAGTCCCAGTAGTGAAGGAGTTAACATTCGAAAATCAATTTCACAGTCTAATGCTTTTAAATAACAAAATATATACACATGCCCAATATACCCATAATGCCTTAGCTCAGATGGTCTATTTAAGCATTTACACATTTTGCTATTGTTTTGGAACTAAGGAGGTTGATTTCACACAAAATGAAAACTAAGAGTTGCTTTATAGGTTCAGGGTGATAATGTTTCCCAAATACAAAATTGTGAACATAACAGGAGCAACTTATATATTGCAGAGAACTACCGATAGTGCTTGTGGAACAGGCTGGGAGCATAAGCCTTCCAGCTAGGCTACTCTCAGCCAACATCTCTGTCTGGCTCTGGGCTGAAGAAGGTTTAAAGCCATGTCACTGAGAAATGCATTGCTTTTAAAGTTTTAATAATTTTTTTAGTACACACAAATACATCTTTATCATTAGTTTGCAAGGCTAATACTAGGACTGGTATCCTTGTTCCTGACGCTGCTCCTTTTTTACCTTGTTACCGGCTTCTCCACTTGTTTATTGCCCCGTGAGAACAACAAAGTTTTTTCTGCACCCAATAGACATTGGGTTGTTTCATAATTCTGGGAGGGTGGAGCTGCTCCGTGGGACACCTGGTGCGTGAGACGGAGGATTAAATACTCTATGCAAGCATGTTTTAGAACCTTTTTTGGCCGGAGCCAGACGGAGACGCCTGAGAGGAGTCTAGCGGTGAGGGCTTATACTCCCAGCCTGTTCCGCAATCACTACTGGTAGTGCCCTACAGTATGTGAGTTGCCCCTGTTATGTTTATTCATTTTTACTTGTAAAACCTATCACCCTATGAGGCACGTCTTTGTTTTTGTTTTGATTTACAGTTTATGGTTGTTCCTGGACCTGCTTTAAATACTGCCGTAGTGGTTTAAAGAGAGAATCAAACAATCCATTGGTATTTACAGTATTGTAGATGATTACATTTGAACATTTTCTTTTTCTTTACAGTAGTTATTAATATACGTTTATTGCTCTGTTCGCTTGCTTGGGCACCCCCTTGTGAGATACAATTGTATTTGTATTTTATTTCACACAAACAAATTGTAATTGTCATTATTACACAGTGTCCAAAGGAATCAATTACACTAACCTTCACTGCACATGGTGAGGCTGTGGTATTGAGCATTCTGCAAAATGAAGAGAACCCTTGTATCTTACAGTGAAGTGCACTAACACACCTTGTTGTGAGACTACCTTCAAACAATGATTCAATGATTCTAGAAAATTTCACATGCACTTTTGATTTGCAATGTGGACACCTTTACAACATAGCAATATTATGATGAGCTTTAGATCATCAGGCCAATAGAAGGATATAGTTAGGTAGATAGATAGATAGATAGATAGATAGATAGACAGACAGATAAACAGATTGGCTGATGTGCACAGACAGAAATACACAAACAAAGCAGGGAACAGCAACCAAAACAGTAGGCACGGAGTAAAGGGTCAGCCAACCCCTCAATGCAAGACAAATGTAGAAACAACGTTTCAGACCTATTACAGGTCCTTAGATATGGCTAAGAACCTGTAATAGGTCTGAGACGTTGTTTGTATTTGTACTTTGGACCATGAAGCAATAAAGGTCTGTTTTACTTAATTTTCAAGGCTGGAGTGAACTTTTCTACATTTGACAGACAGACAGACAGATAGATGATAGATAGATAGACAAACAATTAGATTGACTGATGGGCATAGACAGACAGATTGAATGACAGACAGATAAAGATAGATAGATAGATAATATATAGAAATATAGCAATAGAATATAGTATATTTCCATGTTTCTCTCCCAGCATTCTGAAGGAAAATACACATGGGCCATCTAGTGGTTAAATAAATAATTAACATTAACTATACCAATTAGATCATCATGGTACATCCAACTTTTGCTATGAATACTAATATAAAGGAAACAAAAACAATGTTATTTTGGAATTATAATCACTGTTAAGGGTGACACATGATGCATGGATAAAAAACAAAAACAAACTTATTTACAAATTAGGCAACTATATTGAGTTATTCTTTTATTACAGATCTCAAGTAAGATGACATGAATATATTGTATCTTGCATGAAATTGTATTCCAGGTAAGTCATTTGGGAGTATCTACAATAACAACCTATTTTTATGGCAAAACAGATTGTAAATGTTTTGCTCGTATAATACAATAAGTCTTGTACAGATCCAGTAGATTGTATTGTGCAGCTGAAAGGCTCCTCTGTGTCTTTGAGTCTAAGTAAATAAGACAGTATATTGTGTGAAAGCTGAACCTTTATATCAACTGGAAAGAAAACCATGGCTCCTTAGTGACCATAATACCTGATTGGATTGAATTTGTCTTGTTTTAGAGCAGCAGCCTTTTTTTTGTTTTTTTTCCAGCAGTTCTATCCACTCTTAAGATTCTGGGCTACAATGCTGCCCCCCCTACTTCAACTTTGAAAAATATTTAAAGGGACAATAAACACATCTTGCTTTTGTTTAAAAACTGTGACCTAGGATTTCTTCAAAATACTGCTGTAATTATCTGTTATAGGCAAATTTTGTGCTAAATTTGCATCTAGGTCACGCTAAGGATTGTGGGCAAGTACAATTTTTAACAAAATAAATAAGTGTTTAAGCATGCAACAGAATCTAGTAAATTGATCAGAGTGTTTGGAATTAAAAGTAACTTAAACATTATAGCCTAAACTTAGATCTTCAAAGACGTGCTACAATTTATAGCTTAAAGGGACACTGAACCCAAATTTTTTCTTCCGTGATTCAGAAAGAGCAGCAATTTTAAGCAACTTTCTAATTTACTCCTATTATCAAATTGTCTTCATTCTCTTGGTATCTTTATTTTAAATGCAAGAATTTAAGTTCATATGCCGGTCCATTTTTGGTGAACAACCTGGGTTGTCCTTGTTGATTGGTGTATAAATTCATCCACCAATAAAAAAGTGCTGTCCAGAGTACTGAACCAAACAAAAAGCTTAGATGCGTTCTTTTTCAAATAAAGATACCAAGAGAACAAAGAAAAATTGATAATAGGAGTAAATTAGAAAGTTGCTTAAAGTTGCATGCTCTATCTGAATCACGAAAGAAAACATTTGGGTTCAGTGCCCCTTTAAATTTTAACCCCTTGAGTGCTAATGACGGCTCTGAGCCATCACAAATGGTCTCAGTCAGGTGCTAATGATGGCTCAGAGCTGCCACTAGCACTCTCCCACTTTGAGGGAGATCTGGGGGCTCCCACCGACTCCTACCCCGGCGATCAGGCCTGACAGGGATCGCCGGGCTTCACGTTGTGCGCGGTGACGTCACACGCAATGATGTGATGACGTCACCGCGCAACTTTATTTAACATTAACAATGTTAAGCATAGGAGCAGGGGGCATGCTGCTTAGAAGCCTGTATCTACAGACCCCCAAGACCCACCATTGGAAAGGCAATCGCCTATCCTTTCCAACAGTGTAAGTCTTGGGGATCTGAAATAATAAAAAAAAAGTTAAAAAAAATATTTTTAAAAATATAAAATAAAAAAAACCTTTAAAAAAACCTTTAGCACCCAGGTGGGAAAGTGCTTAGCATTCAAAAATATGAAAATATAATTATACAGTCTACACATATATAGAAAATCCCCTGTGGAATATATTAATAGTCAATAGTCATAGTAGCTTTCAACTTATAACTTGAAGATAGGATAAGATTGGCTAGAAGACTGAAACACTGAAGCATATTATCATTTAAAGGGACAGTATACTGTAGAATTGGCTTAATGTGTTTCCAATAACTTGTTAAACCAGCTGCAGAGATTCAAATGTAGGGGGAAATGTTCATTTAGATTTTGTTTATGAAATAGCTCTTTTCTAATTTAAACCACATTTCAATAAAATGGGCAGGGAGAGCAGGCCTCATTTTACCACTAGATGGCATATGTGTGTTTTTCTTCAGAATGCTGGAAGAGAGACATGTAGATATACTATATTCTATGTCTATCTATTTATTCTTTCTGTTTAATCTATCTCTCTTTGTCTATCTGTCTGTCAATCAGTCAGCCTGTCTATGCCCATCAGTCAATCTATCTATGTGTTTATCTATCTATCTATCTTTCTACTGTATATACAGTCCTCCATCTTACTGTATACTTAAAGTCCCATACTTTCAGAGAACAATTCAAAATGAGCATTTTAATACCTCTCTCCCACCCCAAGAGTGTTATTTTGTGTTTCCCACAGTTTTTATCTGCATTTGTTCTAAACAAAATGTTTTTCTAAAATACCCAATGCAAATAAAAAATATTTTTAAAAAATCCATATAAAAATTAAACAACATAAAATGACAACTGATTTGCAGCAAAAAAACCCCCACAAACAAATACAAAGACAAAAAAGAAACTCACACACAAAAGCACGCAGAAAGTAAGCCATTTAATGCTCTACATAGTTTGCTTTGCAGGAAGTGGTAATGTGTAAAAAAGATACTAGCATTTGAGTTCTAATAAAAACATCAGTCTTTATTTTCAACCATTTTAATGCTGGGCAGACCTCCAAAATCATTTACCCTTTTTATAAGACAAAACATGTCTCACTTCCTCAGAGGTTTGTTGTATAGGAATCCTCCAAGTAATGTGCGTTTATATCACATTAAAAAATGTCCCCGAAATTTACTGTAACAAAGAAGTCCTCCTCTTTTCTTTTGCATTTGAGTCTTATTGATTTATTTTTTATTAAACAGTATTTATTCTTATTTATCCATTTTACGTGAAATAAATTATCCATGTGCACTGTATACTGTATCTGAATACCTTTTATGGTAACATATATATATATATATATATATATATATATAAATTTAAAAGAGTACTCATTCTTATAAGCAAAAGTAGTTAAATCTTACTTCATAAATAAAAACATTATCGGCTAGATTACGGGTCTTGCGTTATGAGCAAAAAAGCAGCGTTAAGCCTCATAATGCTGCTTTTTTACTACCACTGGTATTATGAGTCTTGAAGATTTAGGGGCACCGCACACTTTTTTGGCCTTACCGCAAATCAACTTACGCAAATTGCGTATAGTCTATTTTCAATGGGACTTCCATAGTGCCAGTATTACAAGCTTGCCCTGGGAGGGCAAAAAGTGAGCGGTACACCCTACCCCGTCAAGATTCGTACCGCATTTTAAAGTCAGTAGTTATATGAGTTTTACACTACAACGCTGTAGCATAAAACTCATAACTAAAGTGCTAAAAAGTACACTAACAGCCATAAACTACCTATTAACCCCTAAACCGAGGCCCTCCCGCATAGCAAACACTAAAATTAAATTATAAACCCCTAATCTGCCGCTACCGACATTGCCGCCACTATAATAAACATATTAACCCCTAAACCGCCACACTCCCGCCTCGCAAACATTAGTTAAATATTATTAACCCTTAATCTGCTGTCCCTAACATCGCCGCCACCTATCTACATTTATTAACCCCTAATCTGTCGCCCTCAATGTCACTGCCACTATATTAAATTTATTAACCCCTAAATCTAAGTCTAACCCTAACCCTAACAACCCCTAACTTAAATTTAATTAAAATAAATCTAAATAAAAATTACTATTAATAACTAAATAATTCCTATTTAAAACTAAATACTTACCTGTAAAATAAACCCTAAGCTAGCTACAATATAACTAATACTTACATTGTAGCTAGCTTAGGGTTTATTTTTATTTTACAGGCAAGTTTGTATTTATTTTAACTAGGTAGAATAGTTACTAAATAGTTATTAACTATTTACTAACTACCTAGCTAAAATAAATACAAATTTACCTGTAAAATAAAACCTAACCTAAGTTACACTAACACCTAACACTACACTACAATTAAATAAATTACTTAAATTAAATACAATTAACTAAAAAACAAAACACTAAATTACAGAAAATAAAAAACAAATTACAAGATCTTTAAACTAATTACACCTAATCTAATAGCCCTATCAAAATAAAAAAAGCCCACCCAAAATAAAAAAAACCTAGCCTAAACTAAACTAAACTACCAATAGCCCTTAAAATGGCCTTTTGCGGGGCATTGCCCCAAAGAAATCAGCTCTTTTACCTGTAAAAAAATTACAAACAACCCCCCCAACAGTAAAACCCACCACCCACACAACCAACCCCCCAAATAAAACCCTAACTAAAAAAAACTAAGCTCCCCATTGCCCTGAAAAGGGCATTTGGATGGGCATTATTGCTGCCCAAAGCCCTAACCTAAAAATAAAACCCACCCAATAAACCCTTAAAAAAACTTAACACTAACCCTTGAAGATTTACTTACAGTTTTGAAGATCCGACATCTATCCTCAACGAAGCCGGGAAAAGTGTCTTCATCCAAGCAGCAAGATGTCCTCAATGAAGCTGGCAGAAGTGGTCCTCCAGACGGGTAGAAGTCTTCACCCAGACGGCATCTTATATTTTCATCCTTCCGACACGGAGCAGCTCTATCTTCAAGACATCAGGCGCGAAGCATCCTCTTTCCACGATGACTACCCGACGAATGAAGGTACCTTTAAGTGACGTCATCCAAGATGGCGTCCCTTAGATTCCGATTGGCTGCTAGAATTCTATCAGCCAATCAGAATTAAGGTAGAAAAAATTATTTTGGCTGATGAAATCAGCCAATAGGATTGAGCTCGCATTCTATTGGCTGTTCCAATCATTATGATGTTAGGTCCTTGGCATTAGTCGTACAGTGCAGTTGTCTTATTGGGGTGATACGGTGCACATTAGGAAGTAAAATCATGTATAACTCAGTCACCCGACTAAAATGGTCCAAAATCTAGCATTGTATTTAACCCTTTAGGGGCTGTAGTATCTAAAGTGTAAATCCATCTGGTCTCCAAACGGAGTAAAAGGTTCGCCCTATTGCCTCCCCGTAGCAGTGGTGGTATCTGGTCAATCAACATAGTCCTTAGAATAGAAACCTTGTGCCGACAGCAGGCAAAGTGTCTGCATTTATCATTGCACCAGCAGTTCTGGTGAACTGCTGGTGCAATGCTGCCCCCTGCAGATTCAGGGCAAATCGGCCGCTAGCAGGGGGTGTCAATCAACCCCATCATTTTCGATCGGGTTGATTTCTGTCCGCGGCCTCAGAGCAGGCTAACAAGTTATGGAGCAGACCTTGATAAATCGGCCCTGAGGTCTCAGGTGTTAAAAAAAAGCCAGCCAAAAGGCTTTAACATATACATACATACATGTCTAAAGATGGGTATGTGTCTATATATATGTATATATATATATATATATATATATATATATATATATATTATAATTGCTGTGACAGACCCTTCTGTCAGGACTGAAGGAGTTAATTGTGTTTAGCTAAGAAACTAATTTCTAAAGACAGAGTTGCTGGCTCCAGCTATAATCTAATTAGTGCTAAGCATTCTATTGTTTGATCACCTCCAGAGAGAAAACGCCTAAGTGATAAGAAGAGCCAAGAGTGTCTTGTGGTTGAAGTGTTTAAGTAATATAATTCTATTGTTTCATGTCAAAGGGCTTGTTCCCTCCATGTAATGTACAACAGCCTTTCAACCCCCATCTGGGGGGGGGGGGGGGTCAGACCTGCATAAATACTAGGCATAGCCTTTTAATAAATGTCATTCTGTTTTAAACCTGAAACTGGCTGGGTTGTGAATTGCTGATTCCCTATGCAGGACATTGTTCATCTGGTATTAACCCTTGGTACACTGTTGGTACTGTAACAATTGGTGGCAAGCGACGGAATGAACCTTATCGCCCAGAAGAGCAACTACACAAGCCAGTAACCTCAGGAAGAGGGGGATTATTACAATACTGACTAAGATGGAAAGAGTACCAGAGACAGAAGGAACCAATGGGCCCAGCATAGCAGACAGAACCCCCGCAGAAGCAAGCTTTGATCGGGCGGTTAAAATAAGACTGGCACATTATGGCCCCAACCCATCTGCGGAAATTATCGACCGGGTCATAGCAGCTGTGGAGGCCAACCTACTTCGCCAAAGCGGCGCTGCAGCAAACCCAGTGGAAAAGAGAAAAGTAAATTTTGCAGCTTTTAAAAACTTCCTGGAAACAGAAGGAGAGATTGATGGGTACCTTGCGGATTTTGAGAGGCAATGTGCACTACACAAGGTACCCGCAGAGGACTGGGTCATGATATTATCCGGAAAATTATCCGGCCGGGCCAGTGAGGCTTTTCGGGCCATTCCAGATGAGGAAGTCGGGGATTATAATACTGTAAAAGAGGCTCTGCTCTCCAGGTATGCGGTTACACCGGAGGCATACCGGAGGCGGTTCAGAGACACTGTTAAATTAACTGGAGATTCCTACCTTGAGTGGGCATGTAAGGTGCACCGCACAGCAGCTCACTGGATAGCGGGGTGCCAAGCCGTGTCTGGGGAAGAGGTGCTGCAGCTATTCCTGTTGGAACATTGCTTCGACAAGTTACCCGCAGGAGTTCAAGAGTGGGTTCGGGACCGTAAACCCTCCACCCTGCATGAAGCGGCTCGCTTGGCAGATGAGTATACGGATGCCTGCAAACTGGACACTTCTACCACTAAGCCCCCTGCTAGAGTGGAGTACAGACCCCCAGTCACCCCAGCAGCTGCTAGTTACCAACCCCCGGCGCACCGCTATACCACATGGCCTCCGGCCACGAACTACCCTCAGAGAGCCCGGTTCAATTCACGGGGCTACTCACAGCCTATTTGGTGCTTTGGATGTAAGCAACTAGGGCACAAAAGACCAGAGTGTCCCCTAAATGCAGCGAACCAAGCACAGTCCTGGAGAAGACCCGCCGGCGGAATCCCACGTAACTCTCAGCCTGCGGCCCGCTACGTAGAGGCGCAAGAATGCTGGAGCATCCTACATGAGGCAGACCTTGTGCAAGCTGCCCACCGGAATAACCGGCAACTGGTTAAAGTGAATGGGAAGAAGGTCAGTGGTCTACGGGATACTGGTGCTACCATGACCTTGCTTCAAAAGAACTTGGTGTCTGAGAAACAGTACACTGGAGACACTGTGGCTGTGAGGGTAGCAGGGGGCGATGTGTTCAGCCTACCTGTTGCCAGGGTACATTTGGATTGGGGAGTGGCACTAGACCTGTGAATGTGGGGGTCAAGAAGGACTTACCTGCTGATGTTCTTCTTGGAAATGACTTGGCTCCCCTTGTTTCTGCCTATGCTCCCATGGGTCCCGCTGATGTTAACCCTGTGACTACCCGTGCTCAGATCCGTGCAGCAGAGACTGACCCCCCTGCTGCTAAGCCCCAGGACGCTGAGCTCAGTAAATCTCTATCCGCTATTGATACGTGGAAGTCCCGTTACAATGCGCTAATGAAAGAGAAGAGGAGCGCAGAGGAAAAAGCACGTTTAGAACGTGAATCTCTGCTAGACAAGCTGCACCGACAGACTGCAGAAAACACCAGCTTGAGAGTGGGACATGAAACATTAAAGACAAACTTAGCGACACTTGAGGAGAAGCTGACGCTGGCTCATAGTGAGGTGCAGCAACTCAAGGGCACCCTATGTCAGTATGAAGGGATTGTGGATACCTATAAAGAGCAGGTACAGAAAACTCGTAAAGAAGCTGATGGGATTTTGAAGGACTGTTTAGCCCTAGTCTGGGCACTGAGGAAGTTGAACCCTTCTTTGTATGGACAGGAATTCTCTCTCATAACGGGAATACAGATGGATTGTCCTGGCAAACTGACATGCCTACCACCTCCTAGTCCGGTCATCCCCAGGTTCACCCGCCAAAGGGTCAAGCCGGGTCTGCCGGAGTGCTCCACAAGGGGGGAGATATGTGACAGACCCTTCTGTCAGGACTGAAGGAGTTAATTGTGTTTAGCTAAGAAACTAATTTCTAAAGACAGAGTTGCTGGCTCCAGCTATAATCTAATTAGTGCTAAGCATTCTATTGTTTGATCACCTCCAGAGAGAAAACGCCTAAGTGATAAGAAGAGCCAAGAGTGTCTTGTGGTTGAAGTGTTTAAGTAATATAATTCTATTGTATCATGTCAAAGGGCTTGTTCCCTCCATGTAATGTACAATAGCCTTTCAACCCCCATCTGGGGGGGGGGGGGTCAGACCTGCATAAATACTAGGCATAGCCTTTTAATAAATGTCATTCTGTTTTAAACCTGAAACTGGCTGGGTTGTGAATTGCTGATTCCCTATGCAGGACATTGTTCATCTGGTATTAACCCTTGGTACACTGTTGGTACCGTAACAATTGCGTTTGTAATGTCCGTCGCCATCGGCAGTTGCACACTCATCCTCAAAGGAATGTTGGCAGTGCAAGGCAGTCAACAGAATAATGGCTGCACGCGCAGCCAAAAGAATTCACCTGGATGCAGTGAAGGTGGATTCTTTCACCACCCTGCTATTTTCGGAATCCACCCAGATGCAGTGAAGGCAAACGGAGCATTACAAAAAAAAAAAATTGTCCGCAATAAGTATGAAAAAAACACTTAACCGCACGCAATAAGTATTAAAAAAAAAATTACTGCCCGCAATAAGTATTAACACAAGAGCAGGCACTCATCAAGAAGGACCGTGATTCTGCTAGTAGAAGATTGATATTCTCTACAGCGTTTACACCTGATAAAATGGAAGTACCGGTGCTCCTTAAGAAAAACTGGGAC
Source organism: Bombina bombina (assembly GCF_027579735.1). NCBI lineage: Eukaryota > Metazoa > Chordata > Amphibia > Anura > Bombinatoridae > Bombina > Bombina bombina. The sequence goes on along the minus strand of NC_069507.1, from coordinate 137,212,882 downwards.
ACTATAAGAACTGATACATCTCTGCCTTTTAAAGAGTTTGAGAGTCCTATGGTTGGTTATAGGAGAGGTAGATTCTTACGGGATCTGATATTACATACTGACAACAAACACAGTTATACTAATAGGACTTGGTTGGGCACAGAAAATAATGGATGCTACAGGTGTAGTAGATGTGTGACCTGTAATGGATTGTCCCAGGAGAATTTTTTTGTTCACCTCTGAAAAAACCAACGGTTTGACATAAATTACAGGGTCACATGTACCACTACACATGTAGTATACATGATTCATTGCCCCTGTGGGTTGTTCTATGTGGGTAAGACCCAGGACGATCTACGGACACGTATGGCCAACCATAGATCGGCCATACGCACTGCTCTCCACACTGGGAGCTCTGAACAGCCGGTGGCACTGCATTTTTTATCTCATAATCATAGTGTCTCTGATTTGAGATACATGATTATTGATCATGTTCCAGCACCAGTGAGGGGTGGCGATAGGGCAAAGACCCTTCTCCAGAGGGAATCCAAATGGATTTTCACACTTGAGACTCTTATACCCAGGGGCTTGAATACTAATTTTGATCTCCACTGTTTCTTGTAATCAATTTTTTGCATTATTTCTTATGACTGTATGCAGTGGTATCATTTATGGTACTGCATGATATTTGCATAATTTGTGGTCTGATCTGTGCCCCCAATGCCTCATACATTTGGATTTATAGTTTAAAATTTACTGTGCAAAATTTAATATTTGGTATTCTGAGTTTATCAAGGTAGTCACTAATATCAGTAAGTGTGTGCGCCCATTTAGAAAATTGTTAATAATGTCCTCCTATTCAAATTTCTTGCTGAGCAGTGTCTAATTTAGTATGTTCTTGATATTGCCTGCTTAATGACTTTGTTTTATTATGTACTCCCTCTCTTGGTTTTGCCTATGTACTTAATGTCTGGCCCCTTGATTCACTTTAGATAGCATATAGTGATGTCGCGAACATAAAAATTTGGGTTCGCGAACGGCGAACTCGAACCTCCGCAAAAGTTTGAGAACCGGCGAACCGGGCGAACCGCCATAGACTTCAATAGGCAGGCGAATTTTAAAACCCACAGGGACTCTTTCTGGCCACAATAGTAATGGAAAAGTTGTTTCAAGGGGACTAACACCTGGACTGTGGCATGACGGAGGGGGATCCATGGCAAAACTCCCACGGAAAATTACATAGTTGATGCAGAGTCTGGTTTTAATGCATAAAGGGCATAAATCACCTAACATTCCTAAATTGTTTGGAATAACGTGCTTTAAAACATCAGGTATGATGTTGTATCGATCAGGTAGTGTAAGGGTTACGCCCGCTTCACAGTGCGCAGTGTAGGTGATATACCTGCCCTGACCATGCTTTGCAGACCAGGTATCAGTGGTCAGATGGACCCTTGCCCCAACACTATGTGCCAGACATGCCATTATAGCAGACTTATATGGCTTTGGCGTTGCTTTTTGGTAATTAGAAGTCTGATAAATGCCACTGCGTACCACACATGTTTTGTGCCCAGCAGTGAAGGGGTTAATTAGGGAGCATGTAGGCAGCTTGTAGAGTTAATTTTAGCTTAAGTGTAGTGTAGTAGACAATCCAAAGTATTGATCTAGGCCCATTTTGGTATATTTCATGCCACCATTTCACCGCCAAATGCGATCAAATAAAAAATTTTTTTTCACTTTTTCACAAACTTTAGGTTTCTCACAGAAATTATTTACAAACAACTTATGCAATTATGGCATAAATGGTTGTAAATGCTTCTCTGGGATCCCCTTTGTTCAGAAATAGCAGACTTATATGGCTTTGGCGTTGCTTTTTGGTAATTAGAAGGCTGCTAGATGCCACTGTGCACCACACGTGTTTTATGCCCAGCAGTGAAGGGGTTAATTAGGGAGCATGTAGGCAGCTTGTAGAGTTAATTTTAGCTTAAATGTAGTGTAGTAGACAACCCAAAGTATTGATCTAGGCCCATTTTGTTATATTTAATGCCCCCATTATTTCACCACCAAATGCGATCAAATAAAAAAAAATTGTTCACTTTTTCACAAACTTTAGGTTTCTCACAGAAATTATTTACAAACAACTTATGCAATTATGGCATAAATGGTTGTAAATGCTTCTCTGGGATCCCCTTTGTTCAGAAATAGCAGACTTATATGGCTTTGGCGTTGCTTTTTGGTAATTAGAAGGCTGCTAAATTCCACTGCGCACCACACGTGTTTTATGCCCAGCAGTAAAGGGATTAATTAGGGAGCATGTAGGCAGCTTGTAGAGTTAATTTCAGCTTAAGTGTAGTGTAGTAGACAACCCAAAGTATTGATCTAGGCCCATTTTGGTATATTTCATGCCACCATTTCACCGCCAAATGCGATCAAATAAAAAAAAATTGTTCACTTTTTCACAAACTTTAGGTTTCTCACAGAAATTATTTACAAACAACTTATGCAATTATGGCATAAATGGTTGTAAATGCTTCTCTGGGATCCCCTTTGTTCAGAAATAGCAGACTTATATGGCTTTGGCGTTGCTTTTTGGTAATTAGAAGGCTGCTAAATGCCACTGCGCACCACACGTGTTTTATGCCCAGCAGTGAAGGGGTTAATTAGGGAGCATGTAGGCAGCTTGTAGAGTTAATTTTAGCTTAAGTGTAGTGTAGTAGACAACCCAAAGTATTGATCTAGGCCCATTTTGGTATATTTCATGCCACCATTTCACCGCCAAATGCGATCAAATAAAAAAAAATTGTTCACTTTTTCACAAACTTTAGGTTTCTCACAGAAATTATTTACAAACAACTTATGCAATTATGGCATAAATGGTTGTAAATGCTTCTCTGTGATCCCCTTTGTTCAGAAATAGCAGACTTATATGGCTTTGGCGTTGCTTTTTGGTAATTAGAAGGCTGCTAAATGCCACTGCGCACCACACGTGTTTTATGCCCAGCAGTGAAGGGGTTAATTAGGGAGCATGTAGGCAGCTTGTAGAGTTAATTTTTGCTTAAGTGTAGTGTAGTAGACAATCCAAAGTATTGATCTAGGCCCATTTTGGTATATTTCATGCCACCATTTCACCGCCAAATGCGATCAAATTTAAAAAAAACTTACATTTTTTCGCAATTTTAGGTTTCTCACTGAAATTATTTACAAACAGCTTGTGCAATTATGGCACAAATGGTTGTAAATGCTTCTCTGGGATCCCCTTTGTTCAGAAATAGCAGACATATATGACTTTGGCGTTGCTTTCTGGTAATTAGAAGGCCGCTAAATGCTGCTGCGCATCACACGTGTATTATGGCTAGCAGTTAAGGGGTTAATTAGGTAGTTTGTAGGGAGCTTGCAGGGTTAATTTTAGCTTTAGTGTAGAGATCAGCCTCCCACCTGACACATCAGACCCCCTGATCCCTCCCAAACAGCTCCCTTCCCTCCCCCACCCCACAATTGTCCCCGCCATCTTAAGTACTTGCAGAAAGTCTGCCAGTACTAAAATAAAAGGTTTTTAAATTTTTGTAATTTTTTAAGCATATTTACATATGCTGTGGTGTAGCATCCCCCCTTAGCCCACAACCTCCCTGATCCCCCCCAAAACAGCTCTCTAATGCTCCCCATCTGCCTTATTGGCGGCCATCTTGGGTACTGGCAGCTGTCTGCTACTATTTCACAGTCAAAAAAGTTTTTTTTTTTTAAATGTACACTACTGTTACACCAGATATGAGTGGTGGCACTGGGCAAGTGGGCACAGTATAAGCTGTGAGTCTGACACACACGCTGGCAGGCAGGCAACTGCAATTAGATTACACAGGGAAAAAAAAAAAAGCAGACTGATGTTCTAGCCCTAAAAAGGGCTTTTTGGGGTGCTGTCCTTACAGCAGAGATCAGATGAGTCCTTCAGGACTGTAGTGGACACTGAATACACTAGCCTAGCTATCGATTTCCCTATTAAATCAGCAGCAGCTACACTGTCCCTCCTCTCACTAAGAATGCAGCTTCCGAATGAATCTAAAATGGATGCTGTCCAGGAGGTGGGAGGGTCTGGGAGGGAGGGTCTGCTGCTGATTGGCTGTAATGTGTCTTCTGACTGTGAGGTACAGGGTCAAAGTTTACTCAATGATGAGGAATAGGGGGCGGACCGAACATTGCATATGTTCGCCGTCCGTGGCGAATGCGAACATGCTATGTTCGCCGGGAACTATTCGCCGGGGAACTATTTGCAACATCACTAAATAGCATATAATTGTGTATTTCTGTGTGTATTGGGTTTATGCATACCATAGGATTTCTACCTTATTTCGCCACGATGACATACAATCATGGTGCTGCAGTGATCACTTCTTACTTCTGCATGATAAATTTATCTTTGGTATTGCTCGTGTTTTGGGCATACATCTATGACTCTCAGCTTAAGTGTGTTGCATAATCATGCAATAGTAATGATCCAGCTGTACTATTGATTTCATCTGCTGTACTGTTTTGTGTGTCTGTTATTATGCTACAGTGTTTTGGTGCTTTTATATACATCTGTGTATGTACGGTATTATACAATGTGTTTTTAACTTTTAAACTTTGCTTTTCACGTTGGCCCAGAGGGGGACCGGTAGTCCTGTGCGCACATGCGCAGTGGCGCATTGGGGATGGTCGGTTTCCGTATTTGGCAGAGCGTCTTCACTGAGGGGTGTAATGGTAGCACTTAAGAAGGTGGTAAGTTAATTATGTTTTGTAAGTCTGAGGATGGGCTACGGCCTGAAAACGTTCACTATATGCTTTGTTCATAGTAAAACTTTGCTTTATTGAAAACGCCAGTGAGTGCTTGCTTTTTTCCGGATCGGATTATATATATATATATATATATATTTATACTATAATTGCGTTTGTAATGTCCGTCGCCATCGGCAGTTGCGCACTCATCCTCAAAGGAATGTTGGCAGCGCAAGGTAGTCAACAGAATAATGGCTGCGCGCGCAGCCAAAATAATTCACCTGGATGCAGCGAAGGTGGATTCTTTCACCACCCTGCCATTTTCGGAATCCACCCGGATGCAGCGAAGGCAAACGGAGCATTACAATAAAAAAAAAAATGCACGCGATAAGTATTAAAAAAAAAAAATTACTGCCTGTAATAAGTATTAAAAAAAAAACCTAAGCACCCACAATAAGTATTTAAAAAAAAAAAAACTAACCGCCCGCACAAAGTATTAAGAAAAAAACCCCAACTACCTAATAAAATTATTAACCCCTAAATCCGCAAACCCCAACTTCGCAAACTACCTAATGCATCTATTAACTCCTACACCGCCAACCCCCACAACGCAAAAAACTAATTTAATGACTAAGCCCCCTAACCTACCCCCCTAAATTAACCCCTTAATTACAATAAAAATAAACTAGATAACAATAAAAAATACAGAAAAAAATAAATTAGATTAATCTAATTACAAAAAATAATAAACACATTTTCCAAAATAAAAAAATTAAACCTGATCCCTATTAAAATAAAAAGAAAACCCAAAATAAAAACACCCCGTAATCTAATGCTAAACTACCAATAGCCCTTAAAAGAGCTTTTGTAGGGCATTGCCCTAAGTTAAACAGCTCTTTTACATTAAAAATAAACAAAGTCCCCCCTAACAGTAAAAACCCCACCCACCAAACCCCCCAAAATAAAAAAAACTAACACTAATAAACCTAATCTACCCATTGCCCTGAAAAGGGCATTTGTATGGGCATTGCCCTTAAAAGGGCATTCAGCTCTTTTTCAATGCCCTTAAAAGGGCATTCAGCTCTTTTTCAAAGTGCCCAAAAAAAACCTAAGTTAAAAAAATATATATTTTTTTAAAAACCTAACACTAAAGCCCCAAATAGGTACTCATGGTTTCAGAAGGTCTTCTTCCAGACGGGTCCATCATCTTCATCCACAGCGAAGGCGGCACGGAGCGGAGGTCTGGATCGGTCTTCCCAGAAGTGGCGATCCATGGCGGCAGTAATCGCCGGCGGTGGCGCTCTTTGGCGGCGGTCCTCGGCAAAGGTGTAGAGGTTCTTCTTCATGTGATCGTTCGCCGCACACTGAAGAAAGAATTCAAGGTATCCCATATTTATTGGGGTACCTTGAATTCCTATTGGCTGAAATTTTCAAAGTCAGCCAATAGGAAGAGAGCTACTGACATTTTATTGGCTGATTTGAACAGCCAATAGGATTTCAGTAGCTCTCATTCTATTGGCTGTTTTGAAAAATTCAGCAGCCAATAGAATGAGAGCTACTGAAAACTTATTGGCTGATTTGAACAGCCAATAGGATTTTAGTAGCTCTAATCCTATTGGCTGTTTTGAAAAATTCAGCCAAAAGGAATGCAAAGTACCCCAAATTGATTGCGGTACCTTGCTTTCAATATTCAGTATACCACGGAAATCGGATGAAGAGGAGCCTCCATGTCGCCGAGGACCGCCACATCTGGGAAGACCACTCCGGACCTCCGCTCCGCGCCGCCTATGCTGTGAATGAAGATAATGGACCCGCCTGGAAGAAGACCTTCTCCGCCGGACTTCTGAAACCGTGAGTACTTATTTGGGGCTTTAGTGTTAAAGTTTTCTTGGTTTTTTTTCTCGTTAACTTAGGTTTTTTTTGGGCACTTTGAAAAAGAGCTGAATGCCTTCGTAAGGGCAATGCCCATACAAATGCCCTTTTCAGCTCAATGGGTAGATTAGGTTTATTAGTGTTAGTTTTTATTTTGGTTTTTTTTGTGTCTTTTATTTTTTATAGCTCGGGGGTTGTATTTACAAAACATAGACTGCTCTCTGGGCAGGCTTATCAACTAATATATATATATATATATATATATATATATATATATGTATATATGTATACAGTATATACAGGGAGTGCAGAATTATTAGGCAAGTTGTATTTTTGAGGATTAATTTTATTATTGAACAACAACCATGTTCTCAATGAACCCAAAAAACTCATTAATATCAAAGCTGAATATTTTTGGAAGTAGTTTTTAGTTTGTTTTTAGTTATAGCTATTTTAGGGGGATATCTGTGTGTGCAGGTGACTATTACTGTGCATAATTATTAGGCAACTTAACAAAAAACAAATATATACCCATTTCAATTATTTATTTTTACCAGTGAAACCAATATAACATCTCAACATTCACAAATATACATTTCTGACATTCAAAAACAAAACAAAAACAAATCAGTGACCAATATAGCCACCTTTCTTTGCAAGGACATTCAAAAGCCTGCCATCCATGGATTCTGTCAGTGTTTTGATCTGTTCACCATCAACATTGCGTGCAGCAGCAACCACAGCCTCCCAGACACTGTTCAGAGAGGTGTACTGTTTTCCCTCCTTGTAAATCTCACATTTGATGATGGACCACAGGTTCTCAATGGGGTTCAGATCAGGTGAACAAGGAGGCCATGTCATTAGATTTTCTTCTTTTATACCCTTTCTTGCCAGCCACGCTGTGGAGTACTTGGACGCGTGTGATGGAGCATTGTCCTGCATGAAAATCATGTTTTTCTTGAAGGATGCAGACTTCTTCCTGTACCACTGCTTGAAGAAGGTGTCTTCCAGAAACTGGCAGTAGGACTGGGAGTTGAGCTTGACTCCATCCTCAACCCGAAAAGGCCCCACAAGCTCATCTTTGATGATACCAGCCCAAACCAGTACTCCACCTCCACCTTGCTGGCGTCTGAGTCGGACTGGAGCTCTCTGAACTTTACCAATCCAGCCACGGGCCCATCCATCTGGCCCATCAAGACTCACTCTCATTTCATCAGTCCATAAAACCTTAGAAAAATCAGTCTTGAGATATTTCTTGGCCCAGTCTTGACGTTTCAACTTGTGTGTCTTGTTCAGTGGTGGTCGTCTTTCAGCCTTTCTTACCTTGGCCATGTCTCTGAGTATTGCACACCTTGTGCTTTTGGGCACTCCAGTGATGTTGCAGCTCTGAAATATGGCCAAACTGGTGGCAAGTGGCATCTTGGCAGCTGCACGCTTGACTTTTCTCAGTTCATGGGCAGTTATTTTGCGCCTTGGTTTTTCCACACGCTTCTTGCGACCCTGTTGACTATGTTGAATGAAATGCTTGATTGTTCGATGATCACGCTTCAGAAGCTTTGCAATTTTAAGAGTGCTGCATCCCTCTACAAGATATCTCACTATTTTTTACTTTTCTGAGCCTGTCAAGTCCTTCTTTTGACCCATTTTGCCAAAGGAAAGGAAGTTGCCTAATAATTATGCACACCTGATATAGGGTGTTGATGTCATTAGACCACACCCCTTCTCATTACAGAGATGCACATCACCTAATATGCTTAATTGGTAGTAGGCTTTCGAGCCTATACAGCTTGGAGTAAGACAACATGCATAAAGAGGATGATGTGGTCAAAATACTCATTTGCCTAATAATTCTGCACACAGTGTATAGTCAGTAAGTATTTTGACTTGTGCTGTGCAAGATGCAAATGTCAAATCTGCTTTTAAAAGTTTCTCCTGGTGTGTTTCAATGGCTGCTATATCTGGGATTTCCACTATCACCAGTGGAAAAGATGATGAAAGAACTATATATATATATATATATATATATATATATATATATATATATATATAGTATATAGATCAGAATACAATAGTCTAAATTGGTGAAGTGAAATGAGAAAAATACAAACATAAAACTATTTGGGACAATGTTGTTGAGAAGTACAAGTCAGGGTTATGTTATAAAAAAATATCCAAATCTTTGATGATCCCAAGGAGCACCATCAAATCTATCATAACCAAATGGAAAGAACATGGCACAACAGCAAACCTGCCAAGAGACAGCCGCCCACCAAAACTCACGGACCGGGCAAGGAGGGCATAAATCCGAGAGGCAGCACAGAGACCTAGGGTAACCCTGGAGGAGCTGCAGAGTTCTACAGCAGAAACTGGAGTATCTGTACATAGGACGACAATAAGCCGTATGCTCCATAGAGTTGGGCTTTATGGCAGAGTGGCCAGAAGAAAGCCATTGCTTTCAGCAAAAAAACAAAATGGCACATTTTGAGTTTGCGAAAAGGCATGTGTGAGACTCCCAAAATGTATGAAGGAAGGTGCTCTGGTCTGATGAGACTAAAATTGAACTTTTTGGCCATCAAAGAAAACGCTATGTCTGGCCTAAACCCAACACATCAAATAACCCAAAGAACACCATCCCCACAGTGAAACATGGTGGTGGCAGCATCATGCTGTGGGGATGTTTTTCAGCAGCCGGGACTGGGAATCTGGTCAGAGTTGAGGGAAAGATGGATGGTGCTAAATACAGGGATATTCTTGAGCAAAACCTTTACCACTCTGGGCGTGATTTGAGGCTAGGACGGAGGGTCACCTTCCAGCAGGACAATGACCCCAAACACACTGCTAAAGCAACACTTGAGTGGTTTAAGGGGAAACATGTAAATATGTTGGAATGGCCTAGTCAAAGTCCAGACCTCAATCCATTAGAAAATCTGTGGTCAGACCTAAAGATTGCTGTTCACAAGCGCAAACCATACAACTTGAAGGAGCTGGAGCAGTTTTGCAAGGAGGAATGGGCAAAAATCCCAATGGTAAGATGTGGAAAGCTCATAGAAACTTATCCAAAGCGACTTGGAGGTGTGTATTGACTTTAGGGGGTAAATAGTTATGCACATAGACTTTTCCTGTTATTTTGTCCTATTTGTTGTTTGCTTCACAATAAAAAAAAAAACATCTTCAATGTTGTTGTTCTGTAAATTAAATGATGCAAATCCTCAAACAATTCATGTTAATTCCATGTTGTGAGGCAACAAAACACGAAAAATGCCAAGGGGGGTGAATACTTTTGCAAAGCATTGTATATATGTATTTATTGTGTAACCATCTGAGGAAAAAGGATAAACCATAACCTTTGAAACGCGTAAGGGATTGTTTTAAACAAAGCCGTTTTTAGTGCTATCAGACTGACTTCACTCAGTATGTTCTCAGCACTGACCTTTGTTGTAAACTTCCCTACGGGCGCTTCAGTTTAATAAGACCATCCTTGTACAGCTAACCCTATTTTACTACGAGGGACGGCTCTTATATACTTGATACATACCTCATTTATTTGAAGGTTTTAAATGTAAGTGCTACTTTTAGGATTTGTCTTTATCTTTCATTAAACAGTATTTCACTATCTCTGTCTATGCCTATGTGCTTTCCCACATGATCTCCATATCATGAATGAGAGGATACACGGAGACACAGCACACTCACACCCAGACCGAGTATACCATACTCGAGGAGGAGAATAAATATTTGAGGTTACACACAGTTTTATCCATGGAAGTCTCTCCCTCACAGATGCGGCAACTTACCTCATACGATTGAGGTATTTTCTAGTAAGTAGGATACATTCTATATCCACCGTATTTGGGGACTATCTAATTTGTAATGATTTTGTGGATCACACCTGCAGAAAATAGCAATGGTATGTAGCTTTAAATTTTAGAATATCTTCAAAACCTGTCAGAATAATTGTAATATAATCAATTGTGTGAGAGTTTAACGTTGTACTTTTTTCAGTAGAATTGATACTTTGAATAAAGATTGTAGACACAAATAAAATTGAGAGAGAAATGTCTGATGATTGAGGAAGTGTGTCTCTTTATAATGAGAACAATAATGAAATTACAACTATATCAAACCCAGGATGTGAGTAGAGATGTACAGTCAAACAAGTAGAAGAAAGTAACCTCACAAAAGTAAACTTGCGGCTAGTTGAGTTGCAACTCACTGTTAAATTCTGGGAAGGATAAGACTCTTAAGTGCTACTGCTTAATTACCCGATATGGAAAGATAGTCTTACTATGTAATTTGAATCAATAAATTCTGTTTATTTTGAACAAAATATAGATACAAACAGTTAGATCTAAAAGTTTGAAATAAAAATATAGTCTAAATCACTGTTAGTTAAAACAAATATTTATTTATGCTCCATAGAGTTGGGCTTTATGGCAGAGTGGCCAGAAGAAAGCCATTGCTTTCAGCAAAAAAAACAAAATGGCACCTTTTTTTAAGTTTGCGAAAAAGCATGTATGAGACTCCCAAAATGTATGAAGGAAGGTGCTCTGGTCTGATGAGACAAAAATTTAACTTTTTAGCCATCAAAGAAAACGTTATGTCTGGCCTAAACACAACACATCAAATAACCCAAAGAACACCATTTTCAGCAGCCGGGACTGGGAATCTGGTCAGAGTTAAGGGAAAGATGGATGGTGCTAAATACAGGGATATTCTTGAGCAAAACTTTTACCACTCTGGGCGTGATTTGAGGCTAGGACGGAGGGTCACCTTCCAGCAGGACAATGACCCCAAACACACTGCTAAAGCAACACTTTAGTGGTTTAAGAGGAAACATGTAAATATGTTGGAATGGCCTAGTCAAAGTCCAGACCTCAATCCATTAGAAAATCTGTGGTCAGACCTAAAGATTGCTGTTCACAAGCGCAAACCATCCAACTTGAAGGAGCTGGAGCAGTTTTGCAAGGAGGAATGGGCAAAAATCCCAGTGGTAAGATGTGGAAAGCTCATAGAAACTTATCCAAAGTGACTTGGAGGTGTGTATTGACTTTAGGGGGTAAATAGTTATGCACATTGACTTTTCCTGTTATTTTGTCCTATTTGTTGTTTGCTTCACAATAAAAAAAAAAAACATTTTCAAAGTTGTTGTTCTGTAAATTAAATGATGCAAATCCTCAAACAATTCATGTTAATTCCATGTTGTGAGGCAACAAAACACGAAAAATGCCAAGGGGGGGTGAATACTTTTGCAAGGCATTGTATATATGTATTTATTGTGTAACCATCTGAGGAAAAAGGATAAACCATAACCTTTGAAACGCGTAAGGGATTGTTTTAAACAAAGATTCAATGTTTTCTTACAGCGCTGAAAGTGTGGACCTATAGCTCCTGTCTATAGTGGGTCCCCAGGTGCCCACTTTTAGAAAATATGTGTCAAAACGTGGTTTAGAAAGGAGCGCCAAATCTTGGCGAGGTCTGGTGCGGTATAGGTGTGAAAATATGGTATTCTTTCTGAGAAATTGTATAGCGCTATAGCTCAGCTACAATTATGGTAGTTGTGCTGTATAGATGTGTAGGTTTTGATATCTAGATATAAGATCTAAGAGTGGCACAGTTGATACATAAAAGCATTTAATACATATTAAACATATAAAACAAGGGTGTCGTTTAAAATATATTTTAACAGAACGGCAAGAAATAATGTGTAAAAACACATAAACACATAAATATCTATAAAAACACGCGTGTTTTGCTTTTTAGCTGTATGTATAATGTCTCATAAAATTCGTCTCATATATAGTTGTGTTGGCATAAATCTGAAAATAATAATAAACAATAAAAAATAATAAAAAACAATAAAAAGTAAATAATGTCCAATAATCCCTTCTCAAAGTTAAGAGATATATAAAAGAAGGTTAAGTAGTGTCCAAAAATCCCTTCTCAAAGTTAAGAGATATAAATAGATTTTACATGTGTATCCAAAAAATAAACTGTCCAAATTTAAGTGTTGTCCAAAAACGTGGTATAAATGAATAGTGCAAATCCAGCAGATTCAAAAGTTCTATTAAAAAAGCTTTGCAAAAAACATTTCAAAGAGACATTTAAAAAACATCAAAATGAAGGTAGAAAAAAAGGTCTATCAAAATATGGTGACAAAGAATAATCCGTGAAGTCAATCCAAAATAGTGATAAAAATAAGTCCAAAAAAGATGTAAAATATCCAAAAGATAAAAAACAAAAAATAAATGATTAGTATGTGCACAAACTAGTGAGAGTGATCCCAAAAAGGGGGCTTATGTGGAGGGGTTATGTTTCCATGTAGAAAAATTATTTGCTGTATAAAAAGAAAAAAGAAAAAATAAAAATAAGCAAAAATACAAAAATATAAATAAAAATAATCCTAGGGAATCTTCAAACCCTGAAAATAAAAGATAATAACAATAGTGTAATACTGTATTATAATTCAACAATCAAGGAATAAATAGCTCACCATAGCTCTGTCAACGCGTTTCGGCCCTCAAGAGAGGCCTTTATCAAGACTATAGTATGGTGTGGGTGAGCTGAAGACTTTATACCTTTCTCTAACCAATCAAATTGCATTGAAATTGCGCCAAATTTTTGCGCCAAAATTTCGCGCCAAAATTTCGCGCCAAAAATGTGGTACCGGAAGTGTTGAGCCGGAAGTGCTCATCTGTATATAAAAAAAAAAAAAAAAAAAAAAAAAGAAGAAAAAAAAAGAAAAAAAAAAGTTCACATTTGTCTCTGTATCATTTAGATAAGGCTTTTATTTAGAATTTGTCTATGTCTATGTTTATTAAACATTGTCTATGTTGTTCCTAATGTGTTTATTCGTGTTATGTGCCTTAGTAGTTAGCTGTGGGGTCAAATGTTATGGTTTGCCGGTGTTTTTTTAACCGGAAATGGCCGCTGAGATGTAAACATCCGGTTAAGCTATATCGGATGTTATGGGTGAGGCGGAAGTGGTATTTACTCTGTACCAATCAGATCCGGAGGGGCAGAAAGCAGTTATCCCACATGTAGAGCCAGTTTTACAACTTGGCATGAAATATATGACAAAATACCGGTACGTTTCTGAACCGGAAGTAGCCGGAAAAAGTAAGATACTTTAACATCCGGTAAGATTGAGCCGGATGTTGCACCTTACCGGTCATGGTTAAACCGGAAGTGGTGTGTATCCTAGCCTATTCAAATTCAAAGGGACAAAAAGTGTTAACCTTGGTATTTGTCTAGTGAACAAAATCAATGTAGGGATCACGGTACAGAGAGTGTATATTGTAAAATACACAGTTTATATATATTGGAAAATATATATATATATCGAACAATACATAATCTAATAAATAGAGATCTAAAAACCTTAAAGGAACTTTTGGAAACTTTCTAAAAAACTTTTTAGGATAAAAATATAAAAGATATGTAGTATAAAGAAAAACTTTTTTACAATGCATCTATGATTGGTTAGAAAATCTATAGAAGGAGTACATTTGTATCAACCTGGATTCTCTTTTTGTCATGTGCAATATTGGGTATTGGAAGTCTTATTTTCTATCTAAATGTGCCTGGTATAAAAATTAGTTAACCGTGTGCGCACTATGATAGGAGTTTTTTGAAATCTGATGTGGATGTGAAGGAAACTTGTCTCATACAAGTATATGAATGTATTTACGTAGATTGTGAGATCAATGGGTACTTTTATCGATCTAATTGATTAGTTGTCTTTTGGGGAATTGTGAATTTAAATTTGTTATGAGGTGTAATCATGTTGTTGGTATTGGGATTATGTTACCTCTATACACATTTTAAATTGTGTTTATATTCTTATGAAGAGTCAGGCTTCGGTTACTTTCTAACTTATTCTGTTAGATATTTCCCAGATGGAGAGGTTGCTAAGTCAAGTGTCTCTTATGCTGTTGACATATTATGGGATCATATCTTGTTAATATTATTGGCATCTCATATGCTGTTGACATATTAGGGGATCATATCTTGTTAATGTTATTGGCATCTATATAGTCTCTCTGTTTGTGTAATAAGGTTTGTTGGAACTCATCTTATGGCTATTTGAGTAGAGCAATAAAAATAATAATAAAGATGATTAGATTGGCTTTAGAGATCTTGTTAATATTATTGGCATCTCATATGCTGTTGACATATTAGGGGATCATATCTTGTTAATGTTATTGGCATCTATATAGTCTCTCTGTTTGTGTAATAAGGTTTGTTGGAACTCATCTTATGGCTATTTGAGTAGAGCAATAAAAATAATAATAAAGATGATTAGATTGGCTTTAGAGATCCTAATATAGATCTTTGTGTGGATCTATGCAGGACATCTTCATTAGATATATTTTGTTCTTGTCATGTCATATATTGACCTCGTTATGTTTTCTTTATTGTTTTCCTTCTGTATGAGGGCAGCAGTGTTTTCCGAATAGATATTCAGAAGTCAAATTTATGTGTGTTTCAAGCTTAAAAGATGTGAGAGGTCTTCCTTGTTGTTCAGACCCTTTGGGTAGAGACAATCCAGCTCAAATATCCATCTGGATTCCGCGATTAGGAGCTTCTTTTCATAGTTGCCTCCCCTCCAATTAGGCTTTACTATCTGGATACCATAGAAGTTTAGATCCTTGATGTTTCCTTTGTGTTTAATAGAAAAGTGTCTATACAGTGCGGTGTCTGTGCTGCCATGTTCAATCTGTAGCACATGTTCCCGTATTCTGTCTTTTAGGCATCTCGAGGTTTGTCCGACGTATTGTAGTCCACATTTGCATTGTATTATGTAAATTACCCCCTTGCTGCTGCATCTGATCAGATCCTTTATTTCATGTTTGATACTGGAGTTGTGCGGTGAAAAGTTTTTGATTTTCAAGCCTCTCTTACACGCCTTGCAGCTCGGGCATGGGAAAAAACCTTTTATGGGTTTCCCTGATATATCTCTCGTCTGAGGTGTTGTTGGGCGTGGAATGCTAGGAGATAGAATGTTCTTAAGGTTATCTGATTTTCTATAGATAAATTTCGGTCTGTTGATGAGTGTTTCGCCAATTGTGTCGTCATCCTTCAGTAGATGCCAGTGCTTTCCTATTATTTTCTCGATGGTTCTCCTGTTTTCGCTGTACTGCGTGATAAAGGCAACCTCTATGGAGTCGGTGTTCATGTCTCTCCTAATTCTCTTGTCTTTATACTTGAGAAGTTCCTTGCGATCCTTTTGCCTGACTTCTTCTATATCTTTGTGGAGTTTTTCCTCTTCATATCCTCTCTCAAGAAAGCGTTTTTTCAGTTCTTCCGCCTGGGTTTCCCATAAAATGGGGTCCGAACAGTTCTTTTTCAATCTTAGTAACTGTCCCTTTGGTATATTCTCCTTCCATTTGAAATGATGGCAGCTGTCCCTGTGGACATAGTTGTTACAATCCACAGGTTTAAAAAATGTTGAAGTCTGAAGTTTCCCATTTTTGATGGTAATTCTTAGATCGAGGAATGTGATTTCCTTGTCACTGATCTCGTAGGTAAATTTCAGGTTGTTGGTGTTGTTATTCATAACCCTTATAGTGTGTTCTAAATCTTCTTTGGAGCCTTTCCATATCAGGAGGATGTCATCTATGTACCTGTAGTAGGAGACTAGGTCCGCGCCGGCTGGGCACGACTCCCAAAATATGTGTTCCCATTTGCCCATGTAAAGGTTCGCATAGCTCGGCGCGAACCTAGTCCCCATGGCGGTGCCGCACAGCTGTCTATACCTATACCGCACCAGACCTCTCCAAGATGTGGCGCTCCTTTCTAAACCACGTTTTGACACATTGTTTTAAACAAAGCCCTTTTTAGTGCTATCAGACTGACTTCACTCAGTATGTTCTCAGCACTGACCTTTGTTGTAAACTTCCCTACGGGCTCTTCAGTTTAATAAGACCATCCTTGTACAGATAACCCTATTTCACTACGAGGGACGGCTCTTATATACTTGATACATACCTCATTTATTTGAAGGTTTTAAATGTAAGTGCTACTTTTAGGATTTGTCTTTATCTTTCATTAAACAGTATTTCACTATCTCTGTCTATGCCTATGTGCTTTCCCACATGATCTCCATATCATGAATGAGAGGATACACGGAGACACAGCACACTCACACCCAGACCGAGTATACCATACTCGAGGAGGAGAAGAAGTATTTGTGGTTACACACAGTTTTATCCATGGAAGTCTCTCCCTCACAGATGCGGCAACTTACCTCATACGATTGAGGTATTTTCTAGTAAGTAGGATACATTCTATATCCACCGTATTTGGGGACTATCTAATTTGTAATGATTTTGTGGATCACACCTGCAGAAAATAGCAATGGTATGTAGCTTTAAATTTTAGAATATCTTCAAAACCTGTCAGAATAATTGTAATATAATCAATTGTGTGAGAGTTTAACGTTGTACTTTTTTCAGTAGAATTGATACTTTGAATAAAGATTGTAGACACAAATAAAATTGAGAGAGAAATGTCTGATGATTGAGGAATTGTGTCTCTTTATAATGAGAACAATAATGAAATTACAACTATATCAAACCCAGGATGTGAGTAGAGATGTACAGTCAAACAAGTAGAAGAAAGTAACCTCACAAAAGTAAACTTGTGGCTAGTTGAACAAAAGAGAGGAATGAGCCTCTCAAAAGGCTGCACTTATAGCACTCTAAGCCTGGACTGATAGTAGAGAAAATTGGGAAATTAAAATATAACTTTTATTAGGTATACTTAAAATGAAACACTCAATTAAAAACAACCAAAGAATTGGTGGCCTTTCCTTAATATTCAGTAAGCCTTTGATGTGTCAAAAGTATAGAGAAGGAAATTGTATAGGAAGGTAACTAATTTGATGCTAACTTTTAGCAAAATTTGTGCTGAGTAGGGAGGATTAGTATTGCAATAACAGATACAAAATGTATAATAGTAATAAAAGATGATAATTTTCAGTGGGAGTCGTCCTATATAGTGTTATAATACCACTTGATGTAACACCTTTATGGGAATAAATATAAAACTGAGCAAGTTTGTTTTGTTATTTATTTTATTTTGAGTATTGTCCTCAGTTCTCGATTGGAGATCTCAGTTTTAATGTTTTGTTTGTGATTCGTTTGTGTTACTTTGTCACATTAATGATACTCAGAGAGTATACGGGAAATGATATAAATAGTTCAATGATATCACTTAATTTGTGCATATAATAACACATTCATATTAGTGCTTAATTTAGTCCTAAGTGATACGATTGTGGAACATTGTATAATATCACTTCCTTGTTTTTCCCTTTTGTGATGTCATATGATATCAAAATTTCATAAGTATCTTGGTGGATACTATATAGTGTGGATTCCCATGTATTCTAATTTACTATCAAACTCTTGTCAGTGCTAGATATCCTTTTATGAATATAGAGTCACTTAGATACTGTGCTTTAGATTGATATTAAGTCATATAGATTATAAAGCATGTCGTTAACATGTATTATTTATGACCATATGTTAGTGTTACTAGTAGACATATAGTGTCATTTATTATAAACATGTATCTTCACATTTAATTATGATGATATTTTGTAGCCCTTATATTCACTGTGTATACCACTTTAAATATATTTACATAAGTAGATGAACTGAATCGTTCAAATCTAATGAGAATAAATCTTTGATATATTAGACTCACTCACAGGGTGCAACAGTAAGGGACTAGTTCCATGTGAATAGATAGATAACTAGCATTCAAATTGTAATACTGGTTTAATTTTAAGATTGGATATCAGAGCGCCAAACAACGTAGGCAGGGTCTATGGGCAGATAGTCAAATACCAAAGGTAACAATAGGTTGAAATAATATGATTTAATACATAAGATAAAAAAGTTGGTACATTTAAAATTATACAACAATTAGTCATGGATCCATGTTACACTTTAAAATATATATTGAAACAATAGGAACAATTTAAAAATGCTTGTAGAACAATAAATAACAAAAAAAAAAAAAAAATCTAACAAATAATGTCTATCGCATAAAACTTAAATTCTAATATGTGAATGCTAGGAGCGCTTATGCACACTCTATTTATAAAAACAATGGGTTACAATGCACAGGTGGATAGATTCCAGGTTGCTTGAAACCGGTGGAGGTGAAATGTATGTGGCTCCAAATTGGGGTTTTGCCTATGTGTTTATCCAAAATTGTGTAACTCCTAACAGGTGGACAAAAAATGTTACAGGAATGTCTAGAACCTGAATTCAAAATATAAGACCTGAGGTTGTGCCTATGTGTTTATCCAAAAAGGGTGTAAATCCTAACAAGTGAAAAAATGTGAGAAAAATATTGCAGGGGTGTCTGAACCTTATTTTCAAAATAAACAATGAATTCAAAATAAAACGATATACAAGTGAATTTTTGACAAATCAACTAATGCAAACATAAAGCATAAATAGAACAAAAAAAAAACAACAGCACAACTTTAACGTGTGTTCAAATGTGTTTCTGCTTGCAAACTGTGATGTGATGTGAACAAATATCTGTTATAAACACTGAATAGTGGCAAAACTTTGTGATTGGATTAAAATTGAACACAGGCTCTAAATTGATACCCTAAAATACAAATCTAAAGGGCTCAGAGTTGCTGAGCTAGATATAAGGGACTTGCTCAAAGACCCTCGAGATGTTAATTAAAAGAGACCATATAACAACAGTGGGTTAAAAAACGGATGGTATAACATAAAATGCTTAAAAGTCCAAATAAATATTCAAATTGGATAATAAGAATCTTGCTATAGTCTGTCTCAATATGGATCCCAACTGCTGATTATGTAGAAATCTTCTTGGGCAGTAGTTAACAAATAATTCCAACTTGCAATGTTGTCCCTTACCTGCCAAAAAAGGAAAGGCAAACAATAGTGCAGATGGCTTCTTAATGTGATCACAATTAAAATACTCCTTACCAGTCAACCGGTTTCGGTCTCCACTGACCTTTCTCAAGACTCGGTATTGAGACAGACTATAGCAAGATTCTTATTATCCAATTTGAATATTTATTTGGACTTTTAAGCATTTTATGTTATATCATCCGTTTTTTAACCCACTGTTGTTATATGGTCTCTTTTAATTAACATCTCGAGGCTCTTTGAGCAAGTCCCTTATATCTAGCTCAGCAACTCTGAGCCCTTTAGATTTGTATTTTAGGGTATCAATTTAGAGCCTGTGTTCAATTTTAATCCAATCACAAAGTTTTGCCACTATTCAGTGTTTATAACAGATATTTGTTCACATCACATCACAGTTTGCAAGCAGAAACACATTTGAACACACGTTAAAGTTGTGCTGTTGTTTTTTTTTGTTCTATTTATGCTTTATGTTTGCATTAGTTGATTTGTCAAAAATTCACTTGTATATCGTTTTATTTTGAATTCATTGTTTATTTTGAAAATAAGGTTCAGACACCCCTGCAATATTTTTCTCACATTTTTTCACTTGTTAGGATTTACACCCTTTTTGGATAAACACATAGGCACAACCTCAGGTCTTATATTTTGAATTCAGGTTCTAGACATTCCTGTAACATTTTTTGTCCACCTGTTAGGAGTTACACAATTTTGGATAAACACATAGGCAAAACCCCAATTTGGAGCCACATACATTTCACCTCCACCGGTTTCAAGCAACCTGGAATCTATCCACCTGTGCATTGTAACCCATTGTTTTTATAAATAGAGTGTGCATTCACATATTAGAATTTAAGTTTTAAGGGATAGACATTATTTGTTAGATTTTTTTTTTTTTTTTTTTTGTTATTTATTGTTCTACAAGCATTTTTAAATTGTTCCTATTGTTTCAATTTATATTTTAAAGTGTAACATGGATCCATGACTAATTGTTGTATAATTTTAAATGTACCAACTTTTTTATCTTATGTATTAAATCATATTATTTCAACCTATTGTTACCTTTGGTATTTGACTATCTGCCCATAGACCCTGCCTACGTTGTTTGGCGCTCTGATATCCAATCTTAAAATTGAATCCACCCTTGGCAACTAGGTGCCAATTTATTAGAGCTGGAGGTCTGTTGCGTTATAGTTGGCGCTTAGTTATCTCCTTTCCACACATGTAATACTGGTTTAGACATGCCAATATACATGTGCTAGTGCTGTGAAGGCAGTCAGTTCGAATGACTGTTGCCGGAGTGTATCCGGTCTGAGTTTGTAGCTTATTAAATATACCAGCTTGTTATAGCAATTTGTTTAATCTTTGTGTAATATTCACAATTGTTGTTTATTCTGTTGGCACTTTATAATTGTGGTCATAGATTCGTTTGTGATAGGCTACAAAAAATTTACAACACGCTAGCGTTTCCAATGATTATAAGTATCTAATAAGCAACAGGACTAAGACTCAGGTATTCCCTCCTCAAAAGATTTGTGATAAATGTACAGCTTAGAAATAGCCGATTTTCAACAGCGTTATTTGCTAAAGGTATGCAGCATATTGTTGTGACTTAGTGATAGCTAAGTAAATAGCATTGTAAGATAATTTAAAGTAATTCTTGATATCACTAAAACTATTGAGTTCTATAGTATCCTATACTGGCTACCAATTCTAAGGTAAAGTTTTAAAAATTCTATAGAGCTCCCCTAAGCTCTACAACCCCCTGACCGGTTTCGCCCGTATCGGGCTTTTTCAAAGGCGGCGATCCGCCAGAAGTTAGAAAATATAAACGGGTTGAGGACCCGGTCCCAAACAAATCTCCTATTTGATTGGGTAGTCTAAATGTCTGTCTATTGGTTTCCGCCAATCATAGAATTTCTTGGCAATAGTAGAGAGAGTTAGGCGATCACCAATGTATGGTCCTAATATGCCGTGGGCAGATATTAACTTAAGCTCCATAGAGGATGAAAGAAAGACAAAGTTTCAATCTGTGAATATTAACTAGTATATACTAGTATGAATTTATCTAAATCTTTGTTTGCTCTTTTGGAAATTGGTACATCGTATTTCCACATATTTGGATGACTTTATTAGATATGTGGTAATGACAAATATGTCTGTTATTTTGTGTAGGGATAATAGAGCATATAAGAACATTGTTTAAAGACATCGTATTTCCATATAATTAGATGACTTTATTTGATATGTGGTAATGACAAATATGTCTGATATTTTTGTGTAGTAATATTAGAGCAAATAGGAACATTATTTAAAGACAGTTATTTATTTGTATTTTTATTTTTATTGTTATTTTATTTTTAAAATATTCTTTAATCAGATTCTTTGTTACGATTTAGATTTAACTTTTCACTGTAGTGATTTGTACAATCATATACTGATATTAAATGGATAAACGTCTTATTTTGAAGTATCATGTTTGTTGCTTTTTGTATTTGGTTTTATATAATCTAGTAGTATATATCCGTTCATTTGAGTTTCAGATACTTACTCGTGATGCTATTATATTTAACATGACGTGAAAGGACCTATTTTTGGGTGATATTTTCAGGTATATATCAATACTGGTTCTGTTCAGTAATATTTGCTATGAAGAATTATATACTGAAGTATTGGTATTTCAATGTGTTAAGTAATTGGAATCTTTTATATTAGTATGATGTCTGTGTTGTTTCTCTATAGTGTAGTAAATGATTGGAGAACCCCTATGTCCTCCATTAAATTAAATTTTAACAAAAGGAGTCTGATGTGATAGTGATTAAAAGATTACGTGTTAATTCTTCACCCTGGAAGTATTAATGCTGGGTGACACAGTGGAATGATTAAATTAGTCTGTGACATATCTCTGTGTACTATGTGTTGGAGTTTAGTATAAGTGACTGGGATAAGGGTGTGTGCGTATGTGTATGGGTTACTACAAAGTGGTGGATACATGTAGGGATGTGTGATATAAAGCAAAATAATAAATTAGAAAAATTTGAAAAATAAACAGTGAGGGGAGTGCTATAGGAAAGTGCAGTAGGTTGGTTTTACATATTACAATGTGTACTTTTTGCTATAAGTTTTATAGTACCATAAAATATTACAGTGTGTGTGATCAAATTCTGTTTTGATTGTTTATTATAACATATAGTGATTTAGTGAAGTGTGTATCACTAAATGAATTTTAATAAAAAGTTGATTTGGAGTTAATCCATATCATTGACTAAAAGCTTATGGTTTTGCTATTTATATCACCTTTATTATTATTTACTCAAATTCCAGAGTCTCTTCCATATATTTCTTTGTATCAGTACACTATTTAGGTTGGTGCTTCTAATCTATGTTTGGAGATGTACAAAAAAATTGTTGTTTTCGTTCATTCCAAATGGTTGTACAGTATTAAGAAGGTATATCCATCTACTTTCCCTTTTTAATAAAGCTGTTTCAAGGTTTCCTCCTCTGATGCCCAATCTTATTCTTTCTACACCTCTACATTGTAGTTCTTCAGCATTAGCTTTGTGGTACTGTAGGAAGTGTTGTGCAACACTTGTTAGAGTTTTATCGTCTTTCTTATCTTTCTCAGCATTTCTGATGTTGCGTAAATGTTCCATTACTCTCACTCTTAATTTTCGTGTCGTCATCCCTACGTAAAATTTTTCACATTTACAGTTGAGTAGATATATTACTCCCTCTGTTTGGCAGCTGATATAATCTTTGATGACATGTTTGTTTTTGAAACGGTCCATTATATGATCAGATTTGATTATATATTTGCATGTACTGCAGTTTCCACATTTGTGTGAACCTGGTGCTAATGCTGTCCTGGTTTTATGTCTCTGTAGGTGACTACTTGTGATCATATCTTTTTTTTTTTTTTAAATTTTTTATTTCAGTTTGTAACATACATAAGTCAGAAATGAAATAAACAGTAACATATCTGGAAACATGGTTATTGTTCACATAAGGGATATAAAGTCCATTTGCAGCATATAAGTCTGAGTCCATATGAAAATTCAAAAGAATGCTGGTTTTAGGGCTTCACCCTCCAGTAAGAATGTAAAGTCCCTTACAGTCTGGACCATCCATTTCCAGAAAAGAAGAATTTTTTTCTTTTACAATAAACAAAACTGATAACAATAAACAGTGAACAAATATGGTTTCCATATTTTTTGGTCAAAATCTAAGTATGTACACATAGCTTTAGCTAAACAATATGTCTAGTGTTCGTGAGATATTGTCCCTTTTTTCTCTCTCTTCTTTTCCCTTCCTTTTTGTTCTTCTTTCATCGAAAAACATACAGCTACCAAGAATGCACAATACCAGCAATTACTTAGCAGTTTGTTACATTGATTGGTTACTTAGAGTCTTCTATACAAACTCAAGTATACATATCCTATGCTACCAACAAAAAATGGATATGTATTTAAAAAAAAAAAAGAAAAGGCGAAACAAAAAGAAAAAGAAAAAGGATCAACAGGAAACAGCCACCAAAAAGTAGGTAAAAGTAAAATAGATAAAAAACCTAATCTCCATTGGTACTCTAGCATACATGAAATTTTTCCTTTCCCTTTCTTCTCACCTTTCTTGATTCTGCTTATCTTAATATACCCCCTTGTCTCTTTCTTCTCCAGAAATTGTGTGGTGAGTTCACTAACTTAGAGGATAGAAAACTTGGAATAAAAATCCGATCTGATATCTGGGTGGCGACTTGTGGGAAGCGAGGGGGGCCGGAAGAGAAAAAAAAAAAAAAAAGACTAATAGAAGGAGTTGGGGAGGACAACTCCCCTTATTCGTTCCTAAACCACGATCTAGGAAATATACCACGGTCTATTTGCTGTTGTACCCAAATAGATGATTGATGTTGGAGGACCGCCTGTCTCTGCATCTCAACAGGGAGAGCAAGAATATAGTTCTTCCATTTGTTATAGAATCTAATAATCTGTTTCGGATTGGTAGCTCTTAAGTTACATTGTTCCATCACCATTTGATGTTGTGTTTCTTTCAGGAAGTCTGTAAATTTAGGGGGATTATGGTTTCTCCAATTTTTCAATATTAAATTCCGACCTGTCAATATGAGCAAATTAATGAATCTGTTGTTGGGAACAGCCACAGTATAATTACATAGGAAGAATATCTGATTTAGAGTCAGCTTAAACTTTACCCCCATTGTCTTGTTAGCCCAAAAATTAATCTTCTGCCAGAATTGGGTTATTTTCGGGCAATCCCAGAAACAATGTGTTAAGTCTGCCTTTTCCTTGGAACACTTAGGGCAATTACTTTTAGCCTGACTCCATTTTGCCAGCCTAGCTGGCGTGAGATAAACCCTATTTAATATTTTCAAATGCGATTCTTTCCATGCACTCATACATGTGGCTCCAGTAACAAGTTTAATACTTTGCTTTAAGGTCACACTCTCTACCCTCAGATTTGCTTCGAGCCACTTATTCGTCAGATCCTCGATATTCTTAATACCCAAAGACTTCATAATCATATCATAGAATTGGGAGATAGTGTTCACCCCCTCACGATAATGTGTTATGGCTTGCTTAACCTCGCTGTTGTTTATCTCAGGACCTGTTTCTTGTCTCAATTCCTCAAGCCAATGCCTGAGTTGCAAATATGCGTAAAAGCTTGACCTTGGGAGTCCAAACTGTTGAGAGATACTTTCAAACGAACGGAGCCTGAAATTATCATTTTTGCATAGCTGTGATACATAAATCACTCCTCTTTCCGCCCAAGCCCCAAATGTCGAAGGAATCAAGGCCGCTGGAAAACTTGGATTGCCTAAAATTGGTAGAACTTCTGATTTCTGATATTCTATTGCCAACTCCTTACAAATATTCTGCCAAGTCTGTATAATAAATTTAAAGGTAATTAACTGATTAATTTTGTCAGGTAATTTGCTAGCTGTATGATGTATGATAGCCTTTAGTGTGAAGGGTTTTATTAGGCAAGATTCCATCTCATAAAATGAGACGAGATTCTTTTCAGTGATCCAATCTAGAGCGAACTTAGCTACTGCTGCATAGTTATAAAACTTCAGATTGGGACAGGCCATCCCTCCAAAAGCTTTTGGTAGGGTTAACTTAAGTAAGGACATCCGAGGTTTCTTACGTTGCCAAATAAATTGATTGAAAGACTGGTTGAGGAAGATCAAGTCTTTCTTGTATAAGAGCAGTGGGAGATTCTGCAAAAAATACAAGAGTTTGGGAAATAATACCACTTTAATCAGCATAATTTGTGCTGTAAGTGAGAGTGGGAGGTTACTCCAACTCTGTAGTTTGGTAGCTAGGGCCTTGATGCATTGTTTGAAATTAAGCCCATACCAGAGATTAGGATCCCTAGTGAGTTTAATTCCTAAATAGGAAATCTGAGTGGATTCTATAAAAGGAAAGTTGTTTAGACTTGTAGGTTTACGTATTCATAGAATTTCTGATTTTGCATAGTTTATTTTGTACCCTGAAAATGAACTAAACAAGTTGCAAATATTTAATAATCGCGGGATAGACGTTGCCGTATTACTAAGAAATAATAGAAGGTCGTCAGCAAAAAGAGATAGAACTAACTTATGCCTTCCTAACTGAATGCCCTGCAATTCTTGCCTTAGGTAAATTGCTAGTGGTTCAAGAGATAAATTAAAAAGAAAGGGCGACAAGGGACACCCTTGCCGGGTACCACGACCCAACGTTATCTTCTCGGTAGCTTCTCCATTAACTATGATTGAGGAAGATGGCTTATCGTATAGCTGCCTGATGAATTGATGGAAAGCGCCTGATATACCAAATTTACCCAATGCCGTGAGAAGATGGTTCCAAATAATGGAATCAAACGCTTTCTCAGCGTCGATTGTGAGAAGTGCAAGATCTGGCTTGGGAGAGTGTCTCTGTCTTTCAAAATTGTTCCAATAATAATCGAGGACCAACTGGACTTTCCTTAAATTTTTAACCGGATTTCTAGCCATCATGAACCCGGTTTGGTTAGGATGCACCATATATCCTAGAGGGACTTTCAATCTACTAGCCAGAATATATGTAAGAATTTTATAGTCCTGATTCAAAAGTGAGATAGGCCTATATGATAGAGGGAGTTCCAAGTCTTTGCCTTTCTTGGGTATCAGAACTACGTTAGATGCTGCGAATATGGGGGATTGGGACTTGCTCCCAATAAAGTATTCATTAAATAAATTAACTAGAACTGTTGGAATCTGTTCAAGCAGGAGCTTATAAAACTCTGCGGGCAAGGAGTCTGGTCCAGGTGCTTTCCCCAGTTTTAATCTTTTTATAGCATTGACAACTTCTTGTACTGAAATCGGTTCGTTAAGCCTACGTAGATCTTCTGTCTCGATTTGGGGTAAAGTCACCCCTTGCCAAAACTGTTGCTTCGAAGAGAGATTGATCTGCTTAGCTGCATATAATTCTTGATATGTCTGAAAAAAAGCCTCTCTTATTTCTAGGGGGTCTGTTACTCAAGTATCTCGAAATTTGACTGCTGGAATATAATTTTTCTGCTTCCTAATCTTAACAATTCTAGCTAAATATTTAGCTGAGACCCCTTGTGCTCCTGAATAGAGGGCCTTCAGTTTGGTTTCTTCTGAAACCGAGTGTTGTTTTAAGAATGTGTCATATACTGACTTACTGTCCTTGTAGATTTGCCATCGTTCGACCGAAGGGTTATTGAGATATCTCCTATAGTTATTAGCTAGGGTATTTGAGAGCTGCTCCTCTCTTTTCCCCCAAATAACCCGCATTTTTGCCATGTAGGCCTTAATTTCCCCTCTAAAAACTGCTTTGGCCGTTTCCCAGAAAATTTCTGGTTTGTTTAGATGTTCCTTATTATCTGCTTTAAATTGAAACCATCTATTTTGGATCCATTTTTTGAAGTGGAGATTGTTAAAAAGATGTTGGGGGAAATGTACTCTATGATTCCCTGAAGGGGTTCTATCGCTCAAACCTATCTCCAATGTAATCACTGCGTGGTCCGAGATCACAATGTCACAAATGTCTGCGCGTACCTTCATCTTCAACATATGTTTAGCTATTAAGAAGTAATCAATTCTAGAAAAAGAAGAATACACGCGGGAAACGCATGTGTATTCCCGGCGGTCTGGATTATGTGCCCGCCATACATCTTGTAGTGCTAATTTCTTGCAAAATTTTTGGAGAATATCTGTTTCCCTAGCTTTCCTGGGTGCGTACCTGGATCTTGACCTATCTAGAACATATGAATAGGCCATATTGAAATCGCCAGCTACCACTAAATTTTTCCCTGCATAAAGAAATAGTTTCAAACTAATATCTTCCCAGAATTTTTTATCTATCCGGTTTGGTCCATAGATATTACAAAGTACAAAGTTGAAACCATTGATTTCAATCTCAAGAATTTGATATCTCCCATTGAGGTCGTTATCCACTGTAATTATATTATAGCTCAGCTGCTTGCTAATCAAGATAGCCAGTCCTCTTTTAGCTTTATCATATGGGGTAAACACTACCTCCCCCACCCACTTACTTTTGAGTTTAGCGGCTTCTTTAGGTTTAAGATGGGTCTCCTGTATAAGTGCTACATCTGGTTTTTGAAGACCAAGATGTCTAATTATCTGCTTCCTTTTACTTGGGCATGATATCCCACCAGTATTCCAGGAGAGAAATTTTAACCTAACCATTCAAACCAAGGAAAAATTAAAACATGGGGTAATCCAACCTTCATGGGAGAAGAAAAAAAAAAAAAAAATAAATAAAAAAAAAATGAATATTTATTACTGCTAAAAAACGGGCCTCCCGACCCCTCACCACATATTCCCACTCCTCTACCTTTCCCTCTCAACAGATCATGTGTTTCTTTAATCCTTTTCAGGGAGTCAAATGGGACTTTGTTATCTATCTTAGTTCCCAGTATCAAAGACAAAATAATTTCTGTTATTTTAATTTTTTTTTTTGAGATTGTTTTTGAGGCTATTTTGCCAACTATTGTGTATGTTGTTAAAGGCCTAAACTGTGGCAATATGTCTTTATCTCCTCAAGCTTAGTAAAGCTGTGAGATTCGCCATCTTTATCCAAAATTACCTTTGCCGGGTATACAAGTCTAGCCTTAAAATTGGCTTTTATTAATTGAGAGCAAAATGGGGCCATTTCCCTTCGCTTGTTTTGGGTCTCCATTGAGAAGTTTTGGAAAAGAAGAATTCTATTTGATCCTATAGTAATATTATTATTTTTCCGATAGAGTCTGAGAATGTGAAATTTGTCTTGGAAGTTAAGGAATTTAATGATTACTACTCTAGGTCTTGTATGTCCATCTGGATTTTTTTCTAGGTGTTCCTAGTCTATGCGCTCTCTCTATTGGTATTCTTATGTTTTCAATGTTGCTCCCTACTAATTTCGGAAGCTGGATAGCTGCAAAACTTATCAGATCCTGAAACTCAGGAGTTTCTGGCAACCCAACAACCCTTAGGTTGTTGCGTCTGGACCTATCCTCCAACTCTTCTATTTTGGCTTGGAGCTGAGAAAGTTTATCTTCATGTGTATTACTCTTCTGCTCTTGTGTTACTGTTCTATCTTCAACCTCTGAAATTCGAGATTCTATCTCATTCATACGAGACGAGAATTGTTTTATTTCATTAGTAACTGATGCCATTTCTTGTTTTAGAGCTTCAAATTGTGGCATAATAAGCTCTGAGATCTGTTGTATTAAAATGGTGTTATCTGAAATGCTCGCCCCAGATTCATTGTGAATCTGTAATTCTTGGCTATTCTCATTAGGTTTGAGCTTTTTATCCTTTGTTTTAGGTGGCATGTTGGGTGATGAAAGTCTAGAATGTGAGATATATCTTTCCATGTAGTTAATGAAAGAGTGAGAAAGTGAGAAGTGCAAACCCCTTGGTGAATGTTATGAAAGAAGGAAAATTGTCCGTTCACTGCTATTCTGTGTTTAGATCAGCCAAGTTAAAAGTGATTAATGCGAGGCCATAAATGATGCCTCAGAATAAAGTTGTGTAAATAGACACAGCAAGAAAAAGAAAAAAAAATAAGGTGAGAGGACCAGCTTTCTATATTGCTGGATTGGAGCTTAATACGTGTAGCAAAATTAAAATGTATCAAATAGTCCACATAGGACTTGAACACAATATATAGTGAAAAATAAAACACTGTATGCAATATATTGAGCCTAAATTCAAACTACAACAAACAAAGTGAATAAACACAAAAAAAAACAAAATTTTACATACACACGCCACCTAAACAATGATACAGTGATCTCAGGTTGTTAACTTTTGAATCGAGGAAAAAAAAGAAAGAAAAAAAGCCCGCTAAATACAGATAGCTTTATCGGCTTCCACCTGGGAAATAGAGTTAGAGTTTTAAACTAAAACCTCTTGCTTTAACCTTCTATGATCTTAACCCTTGTTCAATCTTTCCTCTTCTACTTAAACTTTAAATTTATTATCTGAGATAAAAAAAAGAAGAAAAAATACATCTAAGCAGACTAAGCAGAAAAGAGGGGAATCCCACACGTTTAGGTAACAGAGGTTTTTTCTGACCCAGTATAAGTAACAGTAAACTTTAATGGCCCCTCTAGGGGGTGAACTTAGGTTTAATTCCCCTCGTAAGGTTTGGGTGATTTGGGAGACCAAGCGGACAGTGTTAAGATTCTATAGCCCTTTTTACCCAGATTTATATGACAGTAACATAGTAAGGGCTAAATAGCAAAAACTACATCCATATGTTTGTCAGTACTCTAGTCAAACTTTTAGGTAGTTAGTTTAGTATTTGTTCAAGAAAAAAAGTCCTGGGTTGCCCATAATGTCTCTCAAGTTGATCAGAATACAAATGCAGATGTCTCTTAGTTTCTCCCCAGCTTCTTTTAATAGGGTGTCAGAGTTATATTTGGATAAGGGCAATATCAGACCCACATGTAATATACAAGTCTAGGGTAGACTTCGGACCTTACCCTTTCCTTAGGTGCCACCAATTATTAGACCAAAGTTATCATAGATTCCTTTATGCAGTGGGGTAACAACAGTCAATCCCAAATTATGGAGGAATAAACAGCCTTACCAGCCAGGGACAGCGTTACTCCTACCCCCAAGTCCGGCACAGCTCCGAGCCTCGCTCACTCAAGCAAACAGATCCGTCATTGTTTGGCGGTTCCGGGTCTGGAGTGCACACTTCCTGTGTCGTGGAACGGCAGGGACAGACTGTAGGTCTTCTAAGCGGGAGCTTCTCCAGCCACGGTAAGTTGAAAGAGCGCCAATCCCGGACACCTCCGTGATCGCCACCCTGAGCTACCGCAGCCCTGTCTCAGCTCCACTTCAGACTGTGGTTGAATAGGATTTGTCTGGTATTCAGAATGGAGTAGATCCGTTTCAGAACGCCTTAGCGTAGCGACTCAGCTCCAGAGTCAATCTGCATAAGGGATACCGGTCTCTGCTGTGAAAGCATCCAGGTCAGGGTGATACCTCACTGGCCAAGGATAAACGCAGATGGGAGATGTATCTTGCCCTTCAAGTTAGAGCTTGGTGCTAGCGTTCAGCATGCTGCTAGCTCCTCCCCTTCCGGCTTCCGCCTTGTGTGATCATATCTTTGATGTTGCGGGTTCGTTTGTATGAAATGGAGGGTCTTATTCCTATTATATCCTTTAGAGTTGGATCAGATTTGAGGATGTACCAATATTTATTTAGAATTTCATTAACCTTTTTGCTTTGGGAAGTGTATGTGGTTATGAGTCTGGGAACATCGCTCTTAGGTCTGAATTTCTTCTTTAATAATTCTTGTCTATTGGTTTCTTGTGCTCTGTATTTAACTTTCTTGATTGTTCTTTTGCTATATCCTCTTTCTAATAGTCTACTTTCAAGTTCTTGAGCACGTATTTGGAAAGTGTATAGATCTGAACAGTTTCTCCTGATTCTCAGGAATTCCCCTGTAGGGAGACTTTTCATGGTGTTACTAGCATGTGCACTGCTGCTGTGGAGTAGACTGTTAGTTGCCGTAGATTTTCTGAAAAGATCTGTTTTTATGGTCCCATCAGCCTCTTTTAGTATGGTTAGATCCAGGAAGTTGATATGTTGTTGGTTTGCTTCGTGGGTTAATTTGATGTTAATGTTGTTGTTATTCAGTAGATTGATAAATTCTTGTAGTTCTTGATATGATCCTTCCCAGATGAAGAAGATATCATCTATGTACCGAAGCCACATAGGGATTTTATCTGTATAGTTCTTATTATTCTCCGTAAAAACATATTCTGCCTCCCACCAGCCAAGAAAAAGGTTCGCATATGTTGGTGCGCATGCTGTCCCCATGGCTGTTCCCCTTGTTTGGAGGTAGTATTTGTTGTCAAAGATAAAATAATTGTATTGGAGAATAAATTTGAGAAGTTTGATTATGAATTCATCATGTTGTTTATCTTCTTCTGATTTTTGATCTAGATAGTACTGAACTGCTTTCATTCCATCCACGTGGTTGATTGAGGTATATAGAGATTCAACGTCAGTTGTTACCAACCAGATATCTTTATCAGTATGAATATCATTTAATCTTTGAAGAACTTCCATGGTGTCTTGTACATAAGAAGGGAGTTCTTGTACAAATCTTCTTAGTCTGTAGTCTAGATATTTACTTGCTTGTTCTGTTAAACAGCCTATTCCCGAGACTATTGGTCTGCCCGGGGGTATTTGTTTGTTCTCGTGTACTTTTGGGATGAGATAGAAAGTGGGTGTAATAGGGTGATCTCTCTGGAGAAATTTTATTTCTTTTGTGTTAAGAATTGAATTTAGCTTTGCTTCATTTATCATATGGTTATAGATTTTAAGATAACCTGTAGTAGGGTTGTTTATGAGTCTCATATAGCAATTTTTGTCTGTTAATTGTTTATTGGCATCCTTTAGATACATCTCAAGGGGCCATATTACAATATTTCCACCCTTGTCTGCGTTTCTGATTACCACTTCATCCCAAGTACTCATATCCTTAAGTGCTTGTCTTTCCTGATAGGTTAGATTAGGGGTTGTTGGTAGAGGATGTAGAGCAGAGATGTCTTTACAAACCATCTGGTTAAATACCTCTATTTGAGCAAACGGAGACACAGCACACTCACACCCAGACCGAGTATACCATACTCGAGGAGGAGAAGAAATATTTGAGGTTACACACAGTTTTATCCATGGAAGTCTCTCCCTCACAGATGCGGCAACTTACCTCATACGATTGAGGTATTTTCTAGTAAGTAGGATACATTCTATATCCACCGTATTTGGGGACTATCTAATTTGTAATGATTTTGTGGATCACACCTGCAGAAAATAGCAATGGTATGTAGCTTTAAATTTTAGAATATCTTCAAAACCTGTCAGAATAATTGTAATATAATCAATTGTGTGAGAGTTTAACGTTGTACTTTTTTCAGTAGAATTGATACTTTGAATAAAGATTGTAGACACAAATAAAATTGAGAGAGAAATGTCTGATGATTGAGGAAGTGTGTCTCTTTATAATGAGAACAATAATGAAATTACAACTATATCAAACCCAGGATGTGAGTAGAGATGTACAGTCAAACAAGTAGAAGAAAGTAACCTCACAAAAGTAAACTTGCGGCTAGTTGAGTTGCAACTCACTGTTAAATTCTGGGAAGGATAAGACTCTTAAGCGCTACTGCTTAATTACCCGATATGGAAAGATAGTCTTACTATGTAATTTGAATCAATAAATTCTGTTTATTTTGAACAAAATATAGATACAAACAGTTAGATCTAAAAGTTTGAAATAAAAATATAGTCTAAATCACTGTTAGTTAAAACAAATATTTAAAACAGATAGTTAAAACAAATAGGTTGGCCAACCTAAAAACATGAGTCGGATGAATCAGTATAATATGCTATAATCTCATAGATGTATTGAATAAGCAAGTTAATATATTTATATATGTCTGGATATATTTGAGCCTAGGTAAAGATTGCAGATATTATTTGTGGATTTATGATACAATAAAGTATTCACAAAGAATATTTGCAATGTTTAGTGATATTTATTTCAGTGTAAAAATAAAAACATACAAACAATTTTCATCAATAGTATCAGCCTTAAACGTATAAATGATTACATAAAATAATTTAGTAAAATACTGAAAGGATGAAAGTCTTTTTGTAGAGAACCTGGAAATTGCAGTATACTGCTTAAGCTGGTAAGTGTTAAAAGAGTGGAGGTCTTTATTGCGGCAATTGTATGCTCGACAATGAACTGCTTATTAAGCTTTTAAACAGCTGAAATGCATTGCTAACTCCTTGCTAACTTGAATATTTCCACAAGTTCACTTTTGTAGTGGACCGCAAAGCCAACATCTGATTTGATCTAAAAACATAACGCTTGAAAGGAACATTAAGCGTTTCCACAAATAAACCGCAAACTACTGCTAACTCCTTGCTACCTTGAAGATTTCCACAAGTTCACTTTTGTAGTGGACTGCAAAGCCAACATCTGATCTGATCTACAAACATAACGCTTGAAAGGAACATTAAGCGTTTCCACAAATAAACCGCAAACTACTTAGTCCTTTTTTTCGGACCGCCAAGAAACAACAGAAGCACACTTAATAACAGCCAGCAAGAAGGAACCTGCTGACACCTGCAAAGGGAAGTACTCTGAAACAAAGAGAGTACGGAGCTAACTCCCTGCTATTTGGAAGATTTCAGAGTGGTAACAGTAACCACACACCATTGCAACTATTCCAGCATTCACTCCACCACGAACACACAGTGTGGACAAAAGGCACTCAAAAAAAAGGGACAACACGAAAATCAAAACAACAGAGATAGACGAACAGAGAAAAACGCTAAAGACACCTGTAACTGTGAGTACATTAAGAAAGTTCATGTAAAAAGCGGATCACGCCAATCACAAAGCAGTACTCTATAACTTTACTTTTGCCGACTCCAAAAACTTGCCTAGTGACACACCCACACATAAACATTTACGATGGACATAACAGCGAAGCTTAATAAGCAGTTCATAGTCGAGCATACAATTGCCGCAATAAAGACCTCCACTCTTTTAACACTTACCAGCTTAAGCTGTATACTGCTATTTCCAGGTTCTCTACAAAAAGACTTTCATCCTTTCAGTATTTTACTAAATTATTTTATGTAATCATTTATACGTTTAAGGCTGATACTATTGATGAAAATTGTTTGTATGTTTTTATTTTTACACTGAAATAAATATTACCTAAACATTGCAAATATTCTTTGTGAATACTTTATTGTATCATAAATTGCGCCACATCAGATCCACAAATAATATCTGCAATCTTTACCTAGGCTCAAACATATCCAGACATATATAAATATATTAACTTGCTTATTCAATACATCTATGAGATTATAGCATATTATACTGATTCATCCGACTCATGTTTTTAGGTTGGCCAACCTATTTGTTTTAACTATCTGTTTTAAATATCTGTTTTAACTAACAGTGATTTAGACTATATTTTTATTTCAAACATTTAGATCTAACTGTTTGTATCTATATTTTGTTCAAAATAAACAGAATTTATTGATTCAAATTACATAGTAAGACTATCTTTCCATATCGGGTAATTAAGCAGTAGCGCTTAAGAGTCTTATCCTTCCCAGAAGTTACCTACAATTTAAGTTTTTGAGATTACTTCTTTTAGACTCAATAGCTTTTACCCCCACAGCGCATAGTTTAATAACCCATCTCACCACTGCAACTCACTGTTAACCAGGGAGCAGAATAAACTACCTTCTAGTAGCGGATAATCACAGCTGCTGTGACATCACAGGAGCAGCGGTCACATGACTAGACACAGAGGAATTCACAGAGGTTCTGCAGTTAGGTGCTAGAACCATATAGTAGAACTTCTATGTAACAGAAAAAGCATCTCAAAGAGTATAGGGAAATCCTCTGGTGTCCGTAGGTTGCGTTTAGATGGAAACTAATCCGGAACGGCTTCAGAGGTAAGAAGTTTGTACAACAGGTATTTTCAGAGAACTCAGAACTGAAACAGGTTATTAGAAATTGTAGTGAATCTCCAGGTAGAAATCCGCAACGGCGTAGAAGAAATATCTTGAGGCTTAATTAACAGCAGATCTGCAAGACTAAATGAACAGGCAATACATACAAATTACAAAGCACCTGTGAGAAGGTGTGCAGAGAATTTATAGGGCAAGGCTAAAAGGAACAAGCATAGTTAAAGGAAGAGTCAGACAAGAGTTAAAGGGGTATAATCTGAAACTAATACTTGTTGTTGTTGTTGTTTTACTTTTGTCTCATTTCATTATATTATTTTATTATTTTATAGCTTAACTTTGGCGCTTTACACCTCTTTTCTGTCATTTTTTATCGATTTAGTGATTGAATAGTTCATTAGTGGATTGTTTTTTCCTTATCTTTTTTGCTTAAGCAGCCATTATCATACTATTTTGTATATTTATTTTTATTATAGTTGGGATTGATAGTACTGCTTGTCCTAGTTCAGGGAGTTACCTGATCTGGGACATTATGTCTATCTATCTATCTATCTATCTATCATCTATCTATCTACAAGCGTAGCTCGAGAGATATTACCGGTTTGGTTTCAGACCACTGTAATAAAGCAAATATAGCAATAAATTGAGTCACACTATTTTTTTTGTTTCCCAGTGCATATAAGTTATATTTACACCATACTGTAGTTTATTTAGTGTGCAACAACATTATGTATAAAAAAAACAATGTACATACCTAAATTAAAAAATACTTTATTGCTTAAAAATGCTAACAATTATCTAAACCTTCATTGAGTCATAATCTTTTTCCTGGTGGTGTGTATATATAGTTGTGTATATATGAATTCACACACAGGGTTGCCACAAACCTTCAATTTGTAAAAAGAGCAATATCTGTGAAGCACAATAAAACGAGGTATGTTGTCCACAGTTTCAACAATTGAATAAGCACTCGCTGGACTTTAGCCGTCTGTGTAATAAAGATTTTTATTAGTGACGTTTCGGGACACCAAACAGTACCTTCCTCTGACAAACAACAATTCAAAAATGGCAAACATATAAAGGTAAGTAGAACCCTCCCCTGTGTTGTGAACCAATCTGTGCAAATGATGTGTAAGGACAGGAGAAACAAACCCCCTGATTGGATCCTGATCCAGGTAAAATCAACCTGATAGGCTGAAACCTGTGCAGTTATATATATCATAAGTGCATATAAATAATGAGTGAAAAATGTGAAAGAAAATACCCCCCTTGGACCGAAGGGGACATTTGCCAACAGATTTAGGTGTGAGCAATATTATAGTAACTTTACGAACAATGTAAAACATGCACAGCTAGAATAGCCAATCAAACATTCCCATACAAAGCTCATGAGGTCAGGCCACCCGTAAATCTGTCAAATGACTCCACCTTCCTGAGTATTCACCCTGTCTAGTACGATTAAAGCAAAAAACATCTAAGCAGTGTAGTGAGCCATCTGAATGGTACTGTAGGTGTGCTTAGAATATGTGAGTGTATACTAATACTACATGATGTTAAATGACATACGATTGTTATCAGAAACTTCCTTTCAGAGCGATATACCAACAGCCATCACACCTGCGCTACTAGGGATGTAGGGACACTAGTCATCCTAAACCGTCCGGTCAAATGCAAGATACGTAATCAAAACGTAAAAGACAACTAGTTATTGACAACAATAGCCCCAAGGAGCTCGCCATCCTATCAAGTTAGGGTATTGAGCCACACACCATCAATCCGCCAATCGCCTGATGGTATCAGGCTCCTAGTGCCCTCCCATTAATCCAATAGGTTGGACAACGGCATCACAAATATCTATAGCACCGCCGCAGGAAACAGCACTTGTTATCCCTGTAAATACATAAACAAACAAACAATCACCTCTGATAGTGAAACAACAGCGGATCAGATATGTCCGTGAACAATGGATAACCCTTCAAGACAAAAAGAAATCCCAGTGTAATTAACCCACTAGCTATCGTCATCCCATAGAAAACTGGTGCTGAGCCACACAATTGTGCTGAACCAATAGTGATGCAATAGCGGCTTAAAGTCCTCTCTAATATAACTGACATCTACACATCACATAAAGCGGCCGCTTTACAGATTTTGATTATTAGTCAACATAGCAGAGACTACCAGATCCAAATAATATGCCAAGACTAATCACCATCCCATACAGATTAAATAATGCCAGATCGCAACATGTTAAAATATCATCATAGGGCATTTTATGGTAAATTATAGGGCATAACTATAGGATATCGCAGTGTGACCAAAATCACCCTATGGGACTGTAATCATATCAAGAGGTGGGTAAAACCAAAATCGTTGTGCAAAAACATCACCCATATCAAGTATAACTAACCATCCAACCCAAAAATAAAAATTAATAAAAATTAAAGATCCATCAATAAGTTAATATGTTAAGCAACTCAAAAAAATTAAATGTATACTGAAAATATAATTCAATATAGCAATAGCCTTGCTAGGTGTACTCCACAAATAAACAAACTACCAAAAGATCCTTAAAGGTATATATGAGATATACCCAAGATCCACAATATCTATACTAGGTATAAAACACAATACCTGTATTAGGTGTAAAACACCCTAGTGTAAAAACCATAACCATACATAGTGTAACCGTCAAAGCATGGAGTAGGAATATAAGTAACCTATATCAGACAGCCAAAACAAGAATGAGACCAGGGATGTTTAGCCATTCACCGTGCCATGTCCAAAAGATAATACAGGTAACCTCAGGAATCATTTTACAAATATCACTTTACAAATATTGCATGTATTCAGCTCCCCACCTAGTCACCAACGGGCCAAGGAGGGAAAAAGGGGTTAAAAACATAGGTTAAAAATAAAGATAAAGTAAGTCAATCTGGTACACAGAGGAACTCAAAAAAAGGGGATATCGATATAACCTACAGAGAGAAGGTGGACCTAAAACTAATAAATTAGTTTAGCTAAAAAGGACACATGAACATGTAGCCCCTCAGGCCAGATCGTGGACACTCATTGGGAACATGGACTCTCTTTTAAAGATAGCATTGCCACCCTGTGTGGACGTTGAGACCTCTTGGTTGCACAGTACCCAATTCAAAGATCTATCTTGCTTCCTTTCTTAAAAAGATGGTTGCTCTATCACCTCCCCTTCTCAATCTTGGAACATGATCGATTATCTGAAATCTCATGTCCGTTAATGAATGTCCAGATTCAAGGAAGTGGCGGGCAACTGGTTGGTCTGATTTTCCGTTATTGATGGCCGATCTGATGCTGTACCGGTAGTTGGCCATCCTAGTCCTGGCATCGTCGGTGGCCGATCTGATGCTGTACCGGTGGTTGGCCATCCTAGTCCTGGCGTCGTCGGTGGTCTTTGCGGTATAGTATTTACCACAAGGACAGTTCAAAAGGTATACAATATGCGTGGTGGTACATGTCACAGCATGCTTGATTTTATATTTCTTTCTGCGTTCAGGGTGCTGAAAATATGTACCAGTGATCATTGCATTGCATGTAACACATCCTAGACAGCGGTAGCAACCTGCTTTCCTCCCCAGCCAGGTGGTTTGTACGTTGTCTGCTAGATCAGTTCTCATCAGGAGGTCTCTAAGGCTCCTGCCCCTTCTGTAACCAACGCGTGGGACATTTCACTTTCTGAAAGGTAGAGTGTAGTCAGCTTCAAGTAACTTCCACTCATCCTTCAGTGTTTTTACAATCAGGTTTTTATCAGGTGTAAAGGTGGTTACAAACGTAATTTGTCGTAATTGAGAATCTTCTGGGGTCTTCAATGTTTCACGGGTGCTCGCAAGTGTGCGCATTTCTTTTAGCACCTTCCGATTGTAACCTCTGTCGATAAAGTACTGTGTCATCTCTTCAAGCTGGATGGAACATTTCTCTTCATCCATGTTGTTTCTCATAAAATGTATATATATGTATATGTGTGTGTGTATGTACAAAGCCATAAAGTAAAGTAGTTTGGGTAAGACACGCGTTGCAACTGTTTGCTTAATTTCGAGGGGAATCGGCTGACCCTCTTCCACCGCAAGATCCTCGACATCTATGACAGTTTCATGCCTCATTACTCAACCTCCACCACCCACCCCCCTATACGCCACCCAAATTCACCCCCCACACTGACTATCTGGAGCCCCCTCACCACATAGGACACCCTCAGAATCATTAAACCCATCCACTCCGGTGCACCCTCGGACCCATGCCCCCATCACATATTTATCAAAGCAAGCAACACCATCGCCCCTGAATTTCGTAGCACCATTAACTGCTCTATCAAAACCGGCATCTTCCCAGATGTCTGGAAGCATGCAGAACTGAAACCCTGCTGAAGAAACCTGAAGAAATCCTCGGCAGACTCCACGGACCCGAATAACTACTGCCCCATCTCTCTACTTCCCCTCCCGGGCAAAGTCATAGAGAAGTCCATCAACTTGCAACTTATTGACCACATTGAGAGCAACCACACACTGGGCCACTCCCAATCTGGTTTTAGTAGCAACTACAGCACAGAGACCGCCCTCATCACCGCCACAGAAGACATCCGTGCCATGCTCGACCGAGGAGAAACCGCTGCCCTCATCCTCCTAGACCTCTCAGCAGTATTCGACACTGTTGACCACAACACCCTCTGCACCCACCTACACGACGCAGGCATCCACAGCAAAGCCCTGGAATGGATCACCTCCTTCCTCATGGGCAGGACCCAGAAAGTCAGACTCCCGCCCTTCTCCTCCAAATCCACACCAGTCAAATGCGGTGTACCGCAAGGCTCTTCTCTGAGCCCCACCCCTACATGGCCCCTCTCGCCGCCATCATCCAACGCCACAACCTCAACATCATCTCCTACGCTGACAACACCCAGTTAATCATCTCACTCACCCGAGATCCCACCACCACCAAAAAGAATGTCCACAAACGCCTGACAGCAGTCGCCACCTAGATGAATGACAACCAGCTCAAACTGAACACAGACAAAACCAAAGTCCTCCTACTCTGACCCAATAAATCTGCATGGGATGACTCCTGGTGGCCCACAGCCCTCGGTCACCCTCCAACCCCAACCGACCACGCACAAAATCTAGGCTTCATCCTGGACTCTTCACTCTCCATGGACAGACAAATCAATGCCATCACCTCAACATGCTGCCACATTCTCCACCTGCTACAAAAAATCTTCAAGTGGATCCCTACTGAAACCAAGAAAACAGTCACCCACGCCCTCGTCAGCAGCCGGTTGGACTACGGCAAGTGCACTCTACGCCGGCTCCACCATCAAACTCCAAAAGAGACTCCAACATATCCAGAATGCCTCAGTCAGACTCATCCTTTACATCCCTCGCCAATGCCACATCACCGAACACCTAAGGAACCTTCACTGGCTCCCTATCAACAAGAGAATCACCTTCAAGCTCCTTACACATGCGTTCAAGGCCCTACACAACATCGGACCCCAATACATCAACCACCGTGTAAATTTCTATTCCCCTGCCAGACAACTCTGATCAGCCGACCAAGCACTCGTAGTCATCCCCCACATCAGCAAATCCACAGCGGGTAGAAGATCCTTCTCCCACATGACAGCAAAGACATTGAACACCCTCCCGCTGCACCTCAGACAATCCACCTCCCTTACAAAGTTCAGAAAGGACCTAAAAACCTGGCTCTTCGACTAGAGAAATGCTTGTGCAATGCCGCCCCCTGCTCTCTGACTGACTATCGGCCGCTAGCAGGGGCTGTCAATCCTCCCGATCGCATCAGATTGGGATGAATTCAATCTGCCACCTAAAAGGTGGTGGACAGGTTAAGGAGCAGCAGTCTTATGACCACTGCTTCTTAACTTCCGTTTCAGGTGAGCCAGAAGGGATGGGCCTCCGAAGCAGCATCCACTGCTTAATAAATGGAGCCCCAAGACCCATACCCACCTAGGGGTCAATTTATTATTGGCCGAATTGGGCCAATTCACCCTGTTTCCACATGAGACTTCAGGCTCGCCGGAAACTGGAGTTAAGAAGCAGCGGTCTATAGACCGCTGCTCCTTAACTCATACGCCACCTCTGAGGCGGCGTACAGCAATCCGCTCAATCCTATACGATCAGGCTGATTGTCTTGAGCATGCAAAGTTCACTTGTTAAAAAAAACAACATAATTTTTTGTTAATTTAAATTATTGTATTTTTGTATAAAAAGTATTAAAAAAAAAAAAAAAAAACTTAAATCACACTATTAAACTATTAATCTTGTACACAAATTGAATATATTCACCAGCATGTTAATTAATGATCGCAATAACGTTTGTTGATTAAATAAATGAATTATACATTTTTTCATAAAGATATGAAATAATTGATTGCACACATTTCAAAGTTATATAAATGGTTATTTTAAAAAAACAACAACATACATTCAGGAGAAAAAAAGGGGAAATAAAGGAAATGGGTGCTTACCCTTATTACAAATGCATATAAGTATAGCTACTTGAACAACCAAAAGTATGTAAACTTTGTGAAAGAGTGCTAGTCATTTGTGTCTGCTTATGCTGTCTTTTCTCAGATTATATTGGATATCTAGAATAACTTCCTGTATTACTATGAAAATAAAAAAAACTTTATTGTTTCTTGTATGCCTATTAAAACCTAATAAACGGCTAGATTACGAGTTTTGCATTATGAGTGAAAAAGCAGCGTTAGGGCTCTTTTTCACTACCGCTGGTATTACGAGTCTAGCAGGTACAGCTGTACCGCACACTTTTTTGGCCGTAACGCAATGTAACTACCGCAGCTTTCAAAAAGTCCTTTTTCAATGGGACTTCCACAGCGCCGGTATTAAGAGTTTGCCTGTCCGGCCAAAAAGTGAGCGGTACAGCCAATACCGTCAAGATCCGTAGCGTAAACTGAAAGTCAGTAGTTATGGCTTTTATGTTACAAAGCTGTACCATAAAACTCATAACTAAAGTGCTAAAAAGTAAACTAACACCCATAAACTACCTATTAACCCCTAAACCGAGGCCCTCTCGCTTCATAAACACTAAAATAAAATTATTAACCCCTTATCTTCCACTCCGGACATCGCCGCCACTATAATAAACATATTAACCCCTAAACCGCCTCACTCCCATATCGCACACACTAGTTAAATATTATTAAACCCTAATCTGCTGTCCCTAACATCGCCCCAACCTACATTACTGTTATTAACCCCTAATCTGCTGCCCCCAAAATTGCCGCCACTATACTAAAGTTATTAACCCCTAAACCTAACCCTAAGTCTAATCCTAACCCTAACACCCACTAAATTTAACATAATTTAAATTATTCCAAATAAAAATTGCAATTAATACCTAAATAATTCCTATTTAAAACTAAATACTTACCTGTAAAATAAAACCTAAGCTAGCTAAAATATAACTAATAGTTACATTGTATCTATCTTAGGTTTTATTTTTATTTCACAGGTAAGTTTGTATTTATTTTAACTAGGTAGACTAGTTAGTTAATAGTTATTAACTATTTACTAGCTACCTAACTAAAATAAATACAAATTTACCTGTAAAATAAAACCTAACCTGTCTTACACTAACACCTAACCTTACACTACAATGAAATCAATTACATTAATTAAATACAATTAACTAAATTACAAAAAAACAAACACTAAATTACACAAAATAAAAAAGAAATTATCAAATATTTAAACTAATTACACCTAATCTAATAGACCTATCAAAATAAAAAAGCCCCCCCAAAATTAAAAAAAACCCTAGCCTAAACTAAACTGCCAATGGCCCTTAAAAGGGCCTTTTGCGGGGCATTGCCCCAAAGAAATAAGCTATTTTACAATCAGCCAATTAAATGCAAGCTCAATACTATTGGTTGATTGCATCAGCCAATAGGATTTTTTCACCTTTAATTCCGATTGGCTGATAGAATTCTATCAGCCAATCGGAATTCAAGGGACGCCATCTTGGATGAGGTCCCTTAAAGGAACCTTCATTCTTCAGTAGCCGTCGTCAGAAGAGGATGCTCCGCGCCGGATGTCTTGAAGATCGAGTCGCTCTGCGTCAGAAGGATGAAGATAGAAGATGCCGTCTGAATGAAGACTTCTGCCTGCCTGGAGAACCCCTTCTTGCCGTCTGGATGAAGACTTCTCCCGGCTTCGTTGAGGACTTCTTGACGCTTTGATGAAGACTTCTCCCGGCTTCGTTGAGGATGGATGTCCGGTCTTCAAAAACTGTAAGTGGATCTTCGGGGGTTAGTGTTAGTTTTTTTTTTTTAAGGGTTTATTGGGTGGGTTTTAATTTTAGCTTAGGGTTTGGGCTGAAAAAGAGCTAAATGCCCTTTTAAGGGCAATGCCCATCCAAATGCCCTTTTCAGGGCAATGGGGAGCTTAGGTTTTTTAGATAGGATTTTATTTGGGGGTTTGGTTGTGTGGTTGGTGGGTTTTACTGTTGGGGGGTTGTTTGTATTTTTTTTTTACAGGTAAAAGAGCTAATTTATTTGGGGCAATGCCACGCAAAAGGCCCTTTTAAGGGTCATTGGCAGTTTAGTTTAGGCTAGGTATTTTTTTTATTTTTTTGGGGGGGGGGCTTTTTTATTTTGATAGGGCTATTA
This sequence comes from Bombina bombina, assembly GCF_027579735.1. NCBI lineage: Eukaryota > Metazoa > Chordata > Amphibia > Anura > Bombinatoridae > Bombina > Bombina bombina. Next base: position 137,168,670 of record NC_069507.1, on the reverse strand, counting down.
GATTAGGTGTAATTAGTTTAAATATTTGATCATTTATTTTTTATTTTGTGTAATTTAGTGTGGTTTTTTTTTGTAATTTAGTTAATTGTATTTAATTAATGTAATTTATTTAATTGTAGTGTAATGTTAGGTGTTAGTGTAAGACAGGTTAGGTTTTATTTTACAGGTAAATTTTTATTTATTTTAGCTAGGTAGCTAGTAAATAGTTAATAACTATTTACTAACTAGTCTACCTAGTTAAAATAAATACAAACTTACCTGTGAAATAAAACCTAACATAGCTACAATGTAACTATTAGTTATATTGTAGCTAGCTTAGGGTTTATTTTATAGGTAAGTATTTAGTTTTAAATAGGAATTATTTAGGTATTAATTGTAATTTTTTTTAATTTTAATTATGTTCAAGTTAGTGGGTGTTAGGGTTAGGGTTACGTTAGGGTTAGGCTTAGGGGTTAATAACTTTAGTATAGTGGCAGCAACATTGAGGATGGAAGATTAGGGGTTAATAAGTGTAGGTAGGTAGCGACGACATTGGGGGTGGCAGATTAGGGGTTAATAAATGTAGGTAGGTGGCGGCGATGTTGGGGGCAGTAGATTAGGGGTTAATAACTGTAATGTAGGTGGTGGCGATGTCAGGGGCGGCAGATTAGGGGTTAATAAGTGTAATGTAGGTGTGAGCGATGTAGGGGGTGGCAGATTAGGGGTGTTTAGACTCTGGGTTTATGTTAGGGTGTAAAAATAAATTTTGTTTCCCCATAGGAATAAATAGGGCAGCATTACGGAGCTTTATGCTCCTTTATTGCAGGTGTTAGGCTTTTTTTTTAGCCAGCTCTCCTCATTGATGTCTATGGGGAGATTGTGCACAAGCGCGTAAAACCAGCTCAAAGCAGCACTGGTATTTAAATGCGGTATGGAGCACAATTTAGCTCAACGCTGCTATATTGCCTGCTAACGCCGGGTTTATTAAAACCTGTAATAGCAGCGCTATAGGGAGGTGAGCGGTGGAAATAACTTGCAAGTTAGTACCGAACCGCTCATAACGCAAAACTTGTAATCTAGCTGAAAGTTTCTTTTAAAAAATCACACAAACATTTTAATTAATTTTCAGTGTAGAGTACCCATATAAAGTAAAAAATATGTAGGGATAATACTTTTGTGCCCTATCTGATTAGTTGACACATCTTTTTGCGTCAGTGGCCTATATTATAAAATTCCCAGATTTTTTGTGTAAGAAAAGGTTTTGCAACGTTTGAATGTGTGTTCAAGGCCCTTCCTAATTAATGATAAAATACTGATGACCAACTAAAAATAATCACCAAAACCAACATGGATTTATTTAACATAAAAGGGTTCTTTTTTGGAACAAAGAATAAGTTACAAATTGTAGAGTGGTGTCTCAATGAGAAATTCTTTAAGTGCAGTGCTTAATGTATGTTTCCTTAAGAAATCTGCTTGGCCAATCAAGCACAATTAAGCACATACAAGGGGTATACACACCAATCACAGACTGCTTATGTTCCGTTGAAGAGCATCATAGCCATGTGAATGCTGCTAGGCATCCTTTTTAACAGAATGTAGTAGTTGCTTAGCAAACTATTCTGAGGCTACAAAGCCCCAAGATTTAATTGCACTAGAAAATCATATTAACCCTTTGAGAGCTAAGCACTTTGCAATCTGGGTGCTAAGCTGATTTAAGTTTTTTTTTTTTTTTTAAATATATATATTTTTTTTTTTTCAGATCCCCAAGACTTACACCGGTGGAAATATTAGGCGATTATCTTTCCAACGATGGGTCTTGGAGGTCTGTAGCTGCTTAGATGCCTTAGATACAGGCTTCTAAGCAGCATGCCCACTTTTCCTGGTGACGTCATCATTGCGCAAAACGTGAAGCCCTGTCACTATACAGGCCCGATCGCCAGGGTAGGAGCGGGTGGGTGCCCCCAGATCTCGCTCAAGGTGGGAGAGTGCTAGCGACGACTCTGAGCCGTCATTAGCACCTGAGTGGAAAACTCTGCAATGGCTTAGAGCCGTCGTTAGCACTCAAGGGGGTCCATTTATCATTGTGCAGACGGACATGATCCGCTATTGCGAACCATGTCTGCCGCACATCGATAAACGCCGACATCATGCGCTGTTGGCATTTATCATTGCACCAGTATTTCTTGTGAACTGCTGGTGCAACGCCACCCGCTGCAGATTCGCGGCCAATAAACCGGATCAAATTGGATCGGGTTGACTTTCGGCGATGTCTGTCTGAGCTGTCAGAGCAGCAGAAAGGTTATGGAGCAGCGGTCCATTCGGAGCTTGATAAATAGACCCCCTGGGGTTAAACTAGTCACTGGTAACACTGGTTGTGTGTCACGTGTACATCTCTGCTAAAAGAGTAATAATTACATTGTCTGCTGCAAAAACACCCTTAGCATTTGCAGGGCCCTGGTCAAGACAAGTTTGTGGGGCTCCACAGCCCAGCTTATTTCCCTCTCTTGTATAGCCCACCCCTGTCCCTACTTTCAGTGCTGCCTATATAAAGAATATCACTATGTATTACATCTCCTGACCAGTGTTCCCTCTAAGGCCAGCTTTGTGAGCCGCCCAGCAGAGAGACAGTTAATTAGAGCAATTTGCATACACTACATAGTGCAGACTACAAGGTGAGGTTCCCTTATTAACTGTTTCCCTGCTGGGCTGCTCAAAAAACTGGCCTTAGAGGGAGCATTGCTCCTGACACCATAAAGACTTTTTCATAAACTAAATACACTATGTACATTGCACCCTTTCATACCCTCAACTCTGAAAGTGCAGAGTTACCAAAGTATTGGGCCCTGGACGGGTGCCTGCCACGCCCTACTCAAAGGGCAGGCCTGGTCTGCTGGAAGGAAGCAGGGGGGTAGAGCACTCCCCCCTATTTCTTCCTAGCAGAGAGTGTTATCTGTGTGCCTTTGCTCCTGCTACTGATAAGCCAGCCAGCCTCTGAGTACCAACACTAGGCCTGTTCTAAATCTGCAGGTACTGAAAAGGCTTTAGTATAGTCAGTAAATATCATTACAAAAAAAGTTATATCTAAAGGGACAGGAAACCCCAAAATTTTCTTTCATGGTTTGGATAGAACATACAATTTTAAACAATTTTCCAATTTACTTTCATTATCAAATTTGCTATGTTCTCTTGTTATCCTTTGCTGAAGGAACAGCAGTGCACTACTGGCAGCAAGATGAACACATCTAGTTAGCCAATCACAAGAGACAAATACATGCAGGCACCAATTAGCAGCAGCTCCCTCAAGTGTAGGATATGTGCGTATTCTTTTTCAACAAGGGATACCAAGAGAACAATGCACATTTGAAAATAGAAGTAAATTTAAAAGTGTCTTTAAATTATATGCTCTATCAGAATCATGCAGGTTTAATTTTGACTTTCCAATCCCTTTAACACTTTCCCAGCAGATGACATTGTCCTAAGCTGTGTACTGTAAAACTTACTTGGTAATAACTGCTATTTGCTATAACAGCTCTTATTATATCACTCTGGGATTAAAGGGCCATTAAATAGTAGAATTGCATAACTAATGAGTACATAACAAAAAGACAATGTAATATCACTAACTGAAATTATTTTTAAATGAGCAGTAGATTTTGTTTTCTGACATATTTCAAAATGTACTTGAATTTGCCAGCCCCTTGTGAAAGTCATCAGCCAATCAAAGACTCATATGTATATTCTTTGAACTTCGTCACATGCCCTGTAGGAGGTGGTGCCTCAGAAAGTGTGCATATACAAAGACTGTGCCCAATTTGTTAATGGATTTAAATTGGAAAGTTTAATAAAATTGCATACTTTTGACTTTAGTGTCCCTTTAATCTTGACAAATCTTGACAAATATTCTAGTGGGCAACTAGGAAGAATATTATCCAAAGTGAGGAGTAAAGTACCCCTTCCCCACAAAAAAAAATATCTCTACCCCCAACTTAAATAAACAGTTAGTAAAATTAGTTTGGGATATTTGAGAATTTCCTTTTTTTCAATTAATAGTGTCAGTTTGATGAAATGTTAACAAAGAAGAATCAATGACACTGCATTAAAATAAACTCTGGGAATATGAATTAAAAAAGAGCATTATAACATAGTAGACCACAGTGGTTACTTTATTTTTCTAATAAGTAGACAGATCACCAATTCATTATTTTAGCTTGCTATTGACCTGTTTATTTGAATGCCACCCAAAATGGTGGGATGATATGGTTCTACATACAGTCAATGATTTGTAATTGAAAGACCCTAACCCATAAAGACACTTGTCTATTTTAAAATGTGTCCCTCTATTTAAGAGATGATAGTTAAAGGGACATGAAACCCAAATTTTTTCTTTCATGATTTAGAAAGAGCATGTCATTTTAAACAACTTTCTAATTTACTTCTATTATCTAATTTGCTTCATTCTCTTGATATTACTTGCTGAAAAGCATATCTAGATATGCTCAGTAGCTGCTGATTGGTTGCTGCACATAGAGGCCTTGTGTGATTGGCTCACACATGTGCATTGCTATTTCTTCAACAAACGATATCTAAAGAATTGAGCAAATTAGATAATAGAAGTAAATTGGAAAGTTGTTTAAAATTGCATGCCCTATCTGAATCATGAAAGTTTAATTTTGACTAGACTGTACCTTTAAACTATCTTAGATTATTTCCTCTTTTACAATACTAGAAACCAGTTGGAGAGAAGGAGATCAAATCTTTAGCTTTTCATTATTAATGTATCACAATTTAGAAATAAACTATATAGTATGGCTGGGAAAAGAAAGATTGGAGTCAGTTATGCAACAAATGAATGACAGTCTTGTCAGGACAATTATCCAGTATAATTCACCGTTTTGATATTGCATATTAATCACATATGTCTGTGCTATATAATATAGGGGTACAATTTATCATGTGTATTTACTTATATATTCAGGTACACATACACATATATATTATTTATCAGTATTAATATGTAGCTATTAGCTAGTGCTGCTTGTCAGTATATAATTGCTTACTGTGAAGTTTTTGTACTTTATCAAAATAATCCATGTTTTTTTACTATGATATTCAAGGTTCCCAACATAGCTGCATGATTCCTATCATTATATTACTGGTATAAATATTCACAAATATCCCCATGTTTGTCATACATGGTTCCAGTAAGTCTCTTTTTTCTATAAACATTAGTGGGATTCAACCTTGGTTAATGGTCAAATAGAGATACTGACTTGTTTTTCAGAATATATTTACAAAATACATATTTGTCTGTTATAGCTTAGTGACGAGTGCCATCTTCGGAGGGAAAAATATTCTAACTGCTAAATTTTAGCTTATTAACAAAAATGTTAATTAATCTGTAATTAGTGTTAGCCAATCAATTATGTGAACCTAACCTTATCAGTTGGGGTAGAGTTAAGCACTTTCCATAAAATACACACTCACCCACAAAAGGGGGAGAAGGGGACACAAGCAGACGGCACAAGGGGCCACACTGAGCATGCATGATGACCACACCCTATCCAGAGGAGATGGGAGGCTAAGCTGACCAGATAGACAAGTCAGGATAATGGCGAGAGAGGGTCCAGGGGTAACCTAAGAGGGTCTATTTACACTGAACCCCAGTGAAGGATCCCACAATGTTGATAAGTATGAAACAAACCTATATGAAACAGTTTTGTTAATATGATTTATGCTCTTTACATTTATATTGAAAATTGTATTATTGAATCAGGTGAGTTAATCAATTATGGTTTGCCCTTTATAGTCACAAATATTTTGTTTGGTAATTCCTGTTAACCTGGTCTTATCTGTCGACAATAACACTGGTTCAATCAGGAATCTGGTAATAATATCATTTTCTTATGGTCTTCCAGTATTATTAGTTTACCTGATTCTTGCCAGCTATGCTGAGAATTTAAATAACAAAAGTTTCTGTTTCTCTATTATACATGCAAGCTACTGCAAGTAAAATAATTTAGTGATTGTTTTCATTAGTTTTAACCTGATAATCATTAAATCATTGTAATGATGTATGCTTATTGACTTGCTTTATTCAAATATTGCTTATTATTTCTAATAATTCTTTTAATAAACTAAGTTTGCTTATTGATCTGGTCTCAGTTTAATTAATAGACAAATCAGAACTAAAAGGATTTAGGTTTTATATATATATTAAACTTTGCAAATGATATAGTTCAGAGTGTTATTAAATTGCACACATTGCCCCTGCAAAATTGGTAACCGCTATTATATATATAATGAGTTACATTATCAGAATGATATAAAGGTTCCATAATATTTATTGTGTCTAAACACATAATACCCTTTGCAGGTACACAACTGAAATAGAAGTAAAAATAAAAATAATAATAATAAGGATAATATTCATAACAGTCTGTTTTACTGCTTACTAGAACTAAAGTTCATATCAAATAGGATGTATCCTCTATACACTGACAGATGTGTTTGCAGTGAGAACCGTACATCTTTACATATATGGAGGATTTGTCCAAAGGTAGTGACTCTTTGGTGACAAGTTTAGAAATGTTTTTTTGATGATAATGATAATTTCCTGAAATAGCAATCTTTAGTTTCGGAGTTAAGATTAATTCTAAAAGTGCTAGATGTTTGTGTGTGTGTATATATATATATATATATATATATATATGGTCAAACTGCCCATGGAGAGGGCTTTGTTAGGAAAGGACACATACAACAATATCAGCCATATCCCGAAAAGGCCAATGACAAAATTAGGCAATCCAAGAATATAATAATCAAATGCAGGTTATATCAAAAATACTATGTACTGGAAAAAAAGTTAAATAGATATGAAACCCATAACTTTTCTGTCATTATTCAAGAAAGTTTCCATTGTAATTCTATAAAGAACTTTACTTCGTTCTCATGTTGTTCTTTGTTTAAGAGATATCTAGGTAGGTAGCGTGCACATGCCTAAAGAACTACATGACAGGAAATAGTGCTGCCATCTAGTGTTCTTGCTATTGTATAACATTGTTGCAGAAATAACATATATTGATGCAGACACGTGCACACTCCTGCCTGCTTTTCAACAAAGGATAACAATAAAACAAGAAATATTTGATAATAGAAGAAAAATGTTAAGTTGTTTAAAATTGTATGCTCTATCTAAAACAGGAAAGAAAATGTTTGGGTTTATGTCCCTTCAATTTGTATGATTTCTTATTTTCTGCTTGGTCATTGCTATGTTTGTAAGTATTATACAGTATTAGCCCATCTTCATAACGTATTAATATTGTGTTCTATATTTATTTTATGTTTAATATGTATATTCTATAAAACGAATGTAACAAAAAACAAGTATAATTTTATGTTACTTAAAGGGATAGTAAAATCCAAATTAAACTTTCATGATTCATATAGGACATGTCATTTTAAACAACTTTCTAATTTACTTTTCTTTATCAAATTTGCTTTGTTCTCTTGTTATTCTTAGTTGAAAGCTAAACTTAGGTAGGCTTTGCTAATTTCTAAGCCCTTGAAGGCCCTCACATCTAAATGCATTTGACAGTTTTTCCCAGTTAGAAGGCGTTAGTTTAACATTGTGCTCATGCATGTGAAGTTATTTAAGAGTCAGCACTAATTGCCTGAAATGCAGATCTGTCAAAAGATCTGAGATAAAGAGGCAGTCAGCAGAGGCTTAGCTACACGGTAATTAGAGGTAAAAAGTATATTAATATAACAGTGTTGGTTGTGCAAAACTGGGGAATGGTAAATAAAGGGATTATCTATCTATCTATCTATCTTTTTTTTTTTCAAACGAGCTTTATTGTAAAATTTGCTCACAACACAGAACAAAACAATTGTCTATATTCAATATACATTAATGTAACATGTACACCATCACTTCTGCAATCTAGTCCGAGTTACTTGAAGATATATTTTAAGTAGATAGTCCATTTCTGTTTTGGGTGATGAGATGTTATAGTGAATCAAGTAACTGATACCAAATATGTATTACCCTGGTGTAATGATATAATGTAACACACACAACAATGTAAACATAATAAAAAAATAAATAAAAAAAATCATATTTAAAGATAAATAATGCTTGCATTTTTCAGTTTTCAAACAATCATATAATAAAGTGTTTGCAATTTTCAGTACAGACCTATCATTCAATTAGTAACTCAATTTTCAACATTAGAAAGGTAAATAGTATAGAAAAGTATAGGACCTGGAAGGTTGGTCAGAAAAAAGGGGAAGAAGAGAGGAAAAAAAACAAAATTAGGGGGAGGACAAAAGTAATTCTACTATTGGTTTCTAAAGAGAGTGCCGTATGATGCATCCGCCTCAACGGGTCTGAATGTTTATTTTTCTAACCTATTTGCTCTTTCCATAGTTCGCTTATTTCACAAAAGTGTCAAGCTTATTTGTCCTTAGAAAATGATATAGTTCCAATTGTAATAATTCAGATACTTGTATTTCCCAGTCCAGTTTAGAGGGAATAGTATTTGTTTTCCAGTATTTGGGATTAATGTTCTTGGCTCCATTTATCATTATCAACATTAAGGACTTCTAAATTGTGTATTGTAATTTAGGGAGGTTGAGAAAGAGTAGTGTCTCTGCAGTTCTTGGAATTGAAATCTCTAGTATTTCGGACATAAGTCATAACCTCTGACCACTTTTTGCCAATTTGAAGGACTTTATCTACTGTTTACTATCATATTGGGATCCTAATTTTTTGTGCCATGCATGAATGTATGATTGGGTAGTGGTATCATCTGGTAACAGTAGTAGTTTATATAGTATAGAAATTGTGTGTCTAGGTGTATTACTTGAGATACATATTTTTTCAAATTGTGTTAGACTTCTGTTAAACTTTGTTTTCTGTGGGTGTGTAGTTATATAATGTGTATGTTGGGCATGACTCATCCAGGATGACAAAAGGATAGCATATTTTCCTGTAAAGTCTGCCCCCTTCGATGGGCTGTGGATAGTCCCCTCTTTGAGGCTGTAGGTGTTACTAGGAGGGATGTTCCAGTGTGTGTAGGGTAGGGCCAGGTTCTCTCTTATTGGTGTTAAAGGGGAGTATGGAGTTGATATATGTGTACTGGTTGTTGTTGTTTTGTCCCACATTCAAAAAAATTCTGCTGTTAATGGATAGCTATCTATTAATTGTGGATGTTCTCGATGGGTTAGCTAAGCTAAAGAACCCATGTTACGTCTGGTAAAGATTTGGTTATCAGTTTGTATCCAAGCTTTTTCTTTAGAGTTGTGACTCCATTCTACTAATCTCTGTAAGAGGACTGCCTTCCTATATAAAGATAAATTGGGTACTCCCAGACCCCCTCTTTCACTAGGAAGAAACATACACCTAGATTACGAGTTTTGTCGGTAATGCTGTGCGGTGCTAATGAGCAGTTTTCCCTCACCGCTCACCTATAGACAATGCTGGTATTAGGGGTTTTTACAAACCCGGCGTTAGCCGCAAAAAAGGGAGTGAAGAGAAAAATGTAGCTCCACATCTCACCTCAATACCAGCGCTGCTTACGGTATGTGGTGAGCTGGCAAAACATGCTCATGCACGATTTCCCCATAGGAATCAATGGGGGAGAGCCGGCTGAAAAAAAACCTAACACCTGCAAAAAAGCAGCGTAAAGCTCCTAACGCAGCCCCATTGATTCCTATGGGGAAACACTTTTTATGTCTACACCTAACACCCTAACATGAACCCCGAGTCTAAACACCCCTAATCTTACACTTATTAACCCCTAATCTGCCGCCCCAACATCACTCACACCTACATTATATTATTAACCCCTAATCTGCCGCTCCGGACACCGCCGCCACCTACATTATACTTATGAACCCCTAATCTGCTGCCCCCAACATTGCCGACACCTACATTATATTTATTAACCCCTAATCTGCCACCCCCAATGTCGCTGCAACCTACCTACACTTATTAACCTCTAATCTGTCGCCCCCAAAGTCGCCGCCACTATATTAAAGTTATTAACCCCTAAATCTAAGTCTAACCCTAACACCCCACTAACTTAAATATAATTTAAATAAAGCTAAATAAAATAACTATCATTAACTAAATTATTCCTATTTAAAACTAAATACTTACCTATAAAATAAACCCTAAGATAGCTACAATATAACTAATAGTTACATTGTAACTAGCTTAGAGTTTATTTTTATTTTACAGGCAAGTTTGTATTTATTTTAACTAGGTACAATAGTTATTAAATAGTTATTAACTATTTAATAGCTACCTAGTTAAAATAAATTCAAATTTACCTGTAAAATAAATACTAACCTAAGTTACAATTACATCTAACACTACACTATAATTAAATAAATTACCTAAACTAAATACAATTAAATACAATTTTAAAAAATTATCTAAAGTACGAACCCCCCCCCACTAAATTACAGAAAATAATAAAATAATTACAAGTTTTTTTAAACTAATTTCACCTAATCTAATCCCCCTAATAAAATAAAAAAAAATGAAAATAATAAAAAGCCCTACCCTATACTAAATTACAAATAGCCCTTAAAAGGGCCTTTTGCGGGGCATTGTCCCAAATTAATCAGCTCTATTACCTGTAAAAAAAGTACAATACCCCCCAACATTAAAACCCACCACCCACACACCCAACCCTACTCTAAAACCCACCCAATACCCCCTTAATAAAACCTAACACTAACCCCTTGAAGATCACCCTACCTTGAGAAGTCTTTACCCAGCCGGGCCGAAGTCCTCAACGAAGCCGGGCGAAGTGGTCCTCCAGACGGGCAGAAGTCTTCATCGAAGCCGGCCAGAAGAGATCCTCCAGATGGGCAGAAGTCTTCATCCAGACGACATCTTCTATCTTCATCCATCCGGCGCGGAGCGGGTCCATCTTCAAGACATCCGACGCGGAGCATCCTCTCCAACTGAAGAATGAAGGTTCCTTTAAATGACGTCATCTAAGATGGCATCCCTTGAATTCCGATTGGCTGATAGAATTCTATCAGCCAATCAGAATTAAGGTAGAAAAAATCCTATTGACTGATGCAATCAGCCAATAGGATTGAAGTTCAATCCTATTGGCTGATCAAATCAGCCAATAGGATTGAACTGGCATTCTATTGGCTGTTTGGATCAGCCAATAGAATGCGAGCTCAATCATATTGGCTGATTGCATCAGCCAATAGGATTTTTTCAACCTTAATTCCGATTGGTTGATAGAATTCTATTGTTGGATGTCTTGAAGATGGACCCGCTCCGCGCCGGATGGATGAAGATAGAAGATGCCGCCTGGATGAAGGCTTATGACAGTCTGGAGGACCTCTTCTTCCCGGCTTCAATGAAGACTTCTGCCTGTCTGGAGGACCACTTCACCCGGCTTCGATGAAGACTTCTGCCCGTCTGGAGGACCACTTCGCCCGGCTTTGTTGAGGACTTCGGCCCGGTTGGGTGAAAACGTCTCAAGGTAGGGTGATCTTCAAGGGGTTAGTATTAGGTTTTATTAAGGGGGTATTGGGTGGGTTTTAGAGTAGGGTTGGGTGTGTGGGTGGTGGGTTTTAATGTTGGGGGTATTGTACTTTTATTTTACAGGTAAAAGAGCTGATTACTTTGGGGCAATGCCCAACAAAAGGCCCTTTAAAGGGCTATTTGTAATTTAGTATAGGGTAGGGCTTTTTATTATTTGGGGGGGCATTTTTATTTTATTAGGGGGATTAGATTAGGTGTAATTAGTTTAAAAAACTTGTAATTATTTTATTATTTTCTGTAATTTAGTGGTTTTTTTTCGTACTTTAGATAATTTATTTAAATTGTATTTAATTGTATTTAGTTTAGGTAATTCATTTAATTATAGTGTAGTGTTAGGTGTAATTGTAACTTAGGTTAGGATTTATTTTACAGGTCAATTTGTCTTTATTTTAACTAGGTAGCTATTAAATAGTTAATAACTATTTAATAACTATTGTACCTAGTTAAAATAAATACAAACGTGCCTGTAAAATAAAAATAAACCCTAAACTAGCTACAATGTAACTATTAGTTATATTGTAGCTAGCTTATGGTTTATTTTATCGGTAAGTATTTAGTTTTAAATAGGAATAATTTAGTGAATTGTAGTAATTTTATTTAGATTTATTTAAATTTATTTAAATTATATTTCAGTTAGGGGGGTTAGGGTTAGACTTAGATTTAGGGGTGTCGGCGATGTTAGGGACGGCAGATTAGGGGTTAATAAAATTTAACTAGTGTTTGTGATGCGGGAATGCGGCGGTTTAGGGGTTAATATATTTATTATAGTGGCGGCGATGTCCGGTTTGACAGATTAGGGGTTAAAAATGTTATTTTAGTGTTTGCGATGTGGGGGGGAGCCTCGGTTTAGGGGTTAATAGGTAGTTTATGGGTGTTAGTGTACTTTTTAGCACTTTAGTTAAGAGTTTTATGCTACGGTGTTAGCCCATAAAACTCTTAACTACTGACTTTTAAATGCAGTATCAGTCTTGACAGGAGAGGCTGTACCGCTCACTTTTTGGAAGACTCGTAATACCGGCGTTATGCAAGTCCCATTGAAAATATAGGATACGCAGTTGATGTAAGTGGATTTGCGGTATTTTCGAGACCAAAAAAGTGAGCGGCACACCTGTACCTGCAAGACTCGTAATACCAGCATTAGGAAAAAAGCAGCGCTAACGCACAACTCGTAATCTAGCCGATAGTTTGATTTCTCACTCTGGATTTTTTACCATGCCAGATAAATTTATTGAGAAGTTGTTGGAGATTCTTTATGAAGTTCAGTGGTAAATGGATGGGCAAAGTCTGGAAGAGGTAAAGTAATCAAGGGAGGATATTCATCTTTATGATGCTTACTCTGCCCAACCAGGAGACGAGTTTATTATGCCATGAGGCAAGGTCTTTAGCTATTTCGTCTTTCAGACGCATGTAGTTTAATTTAACTAGGTCGGTGTATACCGGAGTTATGTAAAGTCCTAAGTATTTTAGTTTGTCTCATAATGTGGGTATATTATAATTAAGTCTAATGATGTCAATGTCATGTTGGGATCAGGTGATATTTAGTCATTCAGATTTTGTAAGATTTAAGTGAAAATTTGAGACCCGACCAAAATGGTGCAGTTCAGACAAGATCTCCGGGAGAGATAGTGCAATATTTGTGATAGTGAACAAGATGTCATCTGCATACATTGCTAGTTTATTATCTGTGTCTCCAACCCTCACTCCAGTGATTTTATTATTTGATCAATTTTTTTGTGCTAGGGTTTCGATATAAAGAGCGAATAGGAGTGGGGATAATGGACACCCTTGGCGAGTGCCATTGTTAATATAGAATGTGTCTGAAAGAACTTAATTCACTCTCACTTTAGCATTTGGATGTGAATATAATTAGAAGATCATATTAAGAAATTGGGATCTGAAGTTCATTGCTTTCATAGTGTGGCATAAAAATGACCAATCTACCTGGTCAAATGCCTTTTCCTCATCTGTAGAAAACAGAGCCATCGGTATAAAATTAAGTTTAGAGAAATTAATTAATTGTATTACTTTCAGAGTATTATTCCTTGCCTCCCTATTGGGTATGAATCCAACCTGGTCAGTAGAGACGAGTTTAGGAAGGAATTTATTAAGTCTGTTGGCTAGAGCTTTCACTAAGATCTTTAAATCTGTATTCAGTAATGAAATGGGACGGAAATTAGTTGAATTGTCTGCAGTCCTACCTGGTTTAGGCAAAACCGTTATATGGGCCTCTAGCATGCATTCTGGGACTGTTTTATTATCTTTTAATTAATTAAATAAAGCAAACAGATGTGGTAGCAATATAGATTTGTATAATTTATAATATTTTGAGGTGAACCTGTCTGGTCCTGGACTTTTCCCTGAAGGGAGGTCCTTGATTGCTTGTTCTATTTCCTCAATTGATAGAGAAGAATCAAATGATTCTGATTCCTGAACCTGATCTGTGAGTTTAGGAAGCTGGAGTTGTTCTATGTAAGTGTAGATTTGGACTTGTTTGGATGGGTTTGTGTTAGTGTTGTGTTGTTTGTTCTATGTCTATGTTTTACAGAGTATTATAGTAGTTTCGGAAGGTATTTGCTAAGTTTTTACTGTCTTTTGCCATACTACTGTCCAGAGTCTTGATGGAGTGGATGAAGGTTTTTAGTTGTTTGTGTCTTAAAGATTTAGCTAATAATTTACCAGGTTTATTGTTTAGGCCATAGTACTTCTGTTGAAGTATTAGGGCTTTATGTTGGTGGTCTTCTTGTAGAAGACTCTTAAGATCTACTCTAGTCTGATTTAATGACATCAGTATTTCAATGTTTGAGGTGTCTTTTTGTGTTTTTGTTCTAATTCATTAATTAGTTTACAGGGAGTGCAGAATTATTAGGCAAATTAGTATTTTGACCACATCATCCTCTTTATGCATGTTGTCTTACTCCAAGCTATATAGGCTCGAAAGCCTACTACCAATTAAGCATATTAGGTGATGTACATCTCTGTAATGAGAAGGGGTGTGGTCTAATGACATCAACACCCTATATCAGGTGTGCAGAATTATTAGGCAACTTCCTTTTCTTTGGCAAAATGGGTCAAAAGAAGGACTTGACAGGCTCAGAAAAGTCAAAAATAGTGAGATATCTTGCAGAGGGATGCAGCACTCTTAAAATTGCAAAGCTTCTGAAGCGTGATCATCGAACAATCAAGCGTTTCATTCAAAATAGTCAACAGGGTCGCAAGAAGCGTGTGGAAAAACCAAGGCGCAAAATAACTGCCCATGAACTGAGAAAAGTCAAGCGTGCAGCTGCCAAGATGCCACTTGCCACCAGTTTGGCCATATTTCAGAGCTGCAACATCACTGGAGTGCCCAAAAGCACAAGGTGTGCAATACTCAGAGACATGGCCAAGGTAAGAAAGGCTGAAAGACGACCACCACTGAGCAAGACACACAAGCTGAAACATCAAGACTGGGCCAAGAAATATCTCAAGACTGATTTTTCTAAGGTTTTATGGACTGATGAAATGAGAGTGAGTCTTGATGGGCCAGATGGATGGGCCCGTGGCTGGATTGGTAAAGGGCAGAGAGCTCCAGTCCGACTCAGACGCCAGCAAGGTGGAGGTGGAGTACTGGTTTGGGCTGGTATCATCAAAGATGAGCTTGTGGGGCCTTTTCGGGTTGAGGATGGAGTCAAGCTCAACTCCCAGTCCTACTGCCAGTTTCTGGAAGACACCTTCTTCAAGCAGTGGTACAGGAAGAAGTCTGCATCCTTCAAGAAAAACATGATTTTCATGCAGGACAATGCTCCATCACACGCGTCCAAGTACTCCACAGCGTGGCTGGCAAGAAAGGGTATAAAAGAAGAAAATCTAATGACATGGCCTCCTTGTTCACCTGATCTGAACCCCATTGAGAACCTGTGGTCCATCATCAAATGTGAGATATACAAGGAGGGAAAACAGTACACCTCTCTGAACAGTGTCTGGGAGGCTGTGGTTGCTGCTGCACGCAATGTTGATGGTGAACAGATCAAAACACTGACAGAATCCATGGATGGCAGGCTTTTGAGTGTCCTTGCAAAGAAAGGTGGCTATATTGGTCACTGATTTGTTTTTGTTTTGTTTTTGAATGTCAGAAATGTATATTTGTGAATGTTGAGATGTTATATTGGTTTCACTGGTAAAAATAAATAATTGAAATGGGTATATATTTGTTTTTTGTTAAGTTGCCTAATAATTATGCACAGTAATAGTCACCTGCACACACAGATATCCCCCTAAAATAGCTAAAACTAAAAACAAACTAAAAACTACTTCCAAAAATATTCAGCTTTGATATTATTGAGTTTTTTGGGTTCATTGAGAACATGGTTGTTGTTCAATAATAAAATTAATCCTCAAAAATACAACTTGCCTAATAATTCTGCACTCCCTGTATAAAGGCATTCATAATGGTCTCTACATGCTTTCATTTGTTTTGTTTTTAGTTTAATTAGTTTGCCTCGGAGGACACACTTATGTGCCTCCCAAGTCATAGAAACAGATGTGGCATCATATCTGTTTAAGTCAAAGTATTCAAGCATGGTTTTACTTATTTCTGTCTTTGTCTCTGGTTGGTCTAATATGTGTTCGTCCAGTCTCCATATGTAGTCCAAAAGTGGGTTGTCAGGCCACAGTATGGAACATGATGTAGGCGCATGGTCAGACCATGATATCGACCCAATGTCACTAAATGGTGTAATTGTCAGGTCGTTTATGTACATTAGAATAGAAGGTATAATCATTTGTAGCAGGGTTGTGTGTGTGCCAGATGTCATGTAGTCTAAGAGTTGCTAATTGGGTCTTAATGGATTTCAAAATGCATTTTGGAACACTAGAAATGTTATTAGAGGTGTCTAATATTGGATCCAATGGAGTGTTAAAGTCCCCTCCCAGGAACACTGTGCCTTTGGTTTATTTAAGTAAGAGGTGTGAAATCTTTTTGAAAAATTTATGTTCTTCTGTTTTTGGGGTATAAAAATTTAACAGGGTGACGGGTCTACCGAACAGCAGACCAACCAATAGTACATATCTACCTTCAGGGTCCTTCTCTATGTGTAGTGTTTGCATCTGGATAAAATGGTGTAAAAGAATACCTACTCCATTTATTTATTTTTGTGTGGACCTGAAGCGAATAAGGCAGTGGGGAATTTTGCGTTATTCCATTTCGGCTCTTTGCCTTTCTGGAAATGTGTTTCCTGTATGAAAATAATGTGATTGTTTGATTTGATTAACTCCTGTGAGACAATGGATAGTTTACCGGGGCTATTTAAGCCTTTTACATTGATTGTAGTAAGCGATAGTGAGTGGTTTTGTGTGTTTTTCCTTCTGTGTGCCATTTAAAAAAAAAAAAGGAGAAGGGGAAAGAGATAAGAAGGGGGAAAGTGAGGAGTTAGAAAGATAAAGGTTACAGTAATAAAGGGAGGAAAAGATTTAAGCGATATTGGCCTATAGAATTGGATATGTATAGAAGATCAACCCAAGTTTACTTGGAATTTCAAGGCCTCAGTGTAATAGTGGATGGAGAGAATGTAAATAAGGGAGAACTAGCAAAGTTTTAGTTCATAGTTGAAAAGGAGTAAATTTAAGGGGTATGTGTCCCCACAATAAATAAATACAATTAAGTAAGCAAGTTTTTTCTGTGGATGAGTGTACCCATAGTATAAGTTAATAAAAAGGGTTTTAAGGGGGGGGGGGGGGATTATATTGTATCCAAGGGGTATGTTAAAGGTACTGGGTTAAAGAGGATTTCACATATTATACATGCAGAGTTTAACTTTTATTAAGAGATTAATTCTCCTAATTTAGCTTTGAGTGTGGTCAAAAGGATTCTTAAATGAGAATTATGGAAAACATACGCATTCTTAAGTTGTATTTAACAGGTTTTGTGTGTCATGTTGATAACAAAAACATTTAAGTGGTTAAAAAAACGTGTAAACTTATAACTGATGTATAACTGATCAAAACAACCAATATAGATAACATAATGTAAGGTTCTGCATACTTTACCAGGTCATAGAGTGTCCATGGATAAAGAATACCATATAAGCCCTTAACCTTAAGGGTGTTTTACCATGTGAAGAAAGTTATAAACTTCTGTAGGTACTTTAGTAACTTAATTCAGTCACAATTTTCTGTCGCTGTTGAGGTAGTTTCATCTTGTGTGGCAATGTGGGTCTCAGTTGGAATTAACAGTAGTGAACAAAAGTCCTTTAACTCTGAGTCATAGAATTGCTGTTTTATTATCTCTGGTAGCAATTATAGATACCGGAAATCCCCATCTTTATGGGATCTTACTGTTACGCAGAGCTGTGATGATGTATGCAAGGTTCCTGCGTTTGAGAAGCGTTGTTGGGCTGATGTCCGAGAAAATCAGTATCAACACACCGGCATGATGAATGGGATGTTTAACTCTAGCGTTATTAAGGATCTCCTCCTTGTCCTTAAAGTTTAGCAGCTTCGCTACCACATCTCTTGGTGGTTTAGGCCGCAGTGCTCTATGTGCCCACTCTATCTGTACTTCTGGTGAACCTGGAGTGTCTTTAATTACTCTAAACAGATCTTGAAGGTATCTATTTAAAGTCATTGGACCAATTGATTCAGGGATACCCCTGAGGCGTAGGTTATTCTACCTACTACAGTAATCCAGGTCTTCCAGTTTCTCTGTTAATGCAAATATAGTTTCATTTTGTGATTGCAAGTAATCAGTGTTTTGTTTGCCACTTATCTGTACCGCTTCTTGCTTTTTTTCTATATGTGACACTCTCTCGTCTAGTGCTGATATGTCTTTACGAAGTTCTCCAAACAAGTTCTCCAAACAAGGATATCACTTCCTGCAATACCTCCTAAATGTCTTCCTTAGAGGATAGATGTGATAGATCATCTCTGGTGACATAATTGGCTGGAGCTTGCTCCATGTTAGTTGCTTGCTTTGTTGGTGGGTGTAATCTGGCGTTGGCAGTTTTGTTAGTAGGTTGCTCTATTGTGTCTTAAGGAATTGGTTGAGTGTCTGGTTTTTCAGATTTCTATCTGCTTTGGGAGTCATTTTATTAGGCATTCCTAGCAACACCCTCAATAGTGACACTCCTTTCTTTATTTTTTTCAGTGTTATAGGTGTCAAACTGTATTTACACAGCGATCGAATATACAAATTGTTTCTGATCCTGTATAAGGAGTGTACTGTATGATGTTTATGTTTAATGCCTTGTATTAGGCTGTTTGCTTTGTTCACATTATGCTTGTCACCTTATGTAAATCATTTAGTGATTACAAAGCAAAGTTACCCTTTACTCTTGATCTGTGTCCACAGATATATAACCATATATACAGTATATATGGGTTTTATGTTTATTTAGCTTTGTGTCTCAAGGCCCTAAAAGTTCTTTAATTCAAATTAAGAACAAGCTAAGTACTGTCTCCTTACAGTATGCAATTCGTTTTGCGGCAGTGCAGATGTGTATAGCCGCTTCTGATCTGGGCTTACTGTTTGTGCCTGGGAGTGTTGGGTTGTAAGACCATCTTTCACAATCTCCTCAAGTGCTGTGCAATCGGGTCTGGTTGTGACCGCGGTATCTGGTGATCTCAGGGCACCAGGATTAGGCTCCTCCTTACTGCCTGTACACGTGTTAGGCCCTGGGTAGGTGATTACTATCTTCATCATGCTCAAGTGGATTTAAGATGTCTCCCACGATTGCCTGTGTTGCTTCCTTCTGTATTCCCCTTATTTTGTATATCAGTTAAGAGCTCCTCATACCACTATTATCCTTTTCACTGTTACGTGGAACCAGAGCAATTCAACTGAGCCGCTATCTGCCTGCGTGGCCAAACTCCGCCCCTCGGGATTATCTATCTTTTTAAACAATAACATTTGGTGTTTACTATCCCTTTAACAATTACCATGACATTTTGTACTTAGATTGAAAGACAATGAAAAAATATTCTGTATTTCAAAAGATTAATCAGAATTTCGACTTTTTAGACAAAAAAGGACAAGAAACTCTTCTTAGTTCAAGCTGTGATGCGAGTTCAGAAAGTTTCCCAGCTTCATACTGTGAGTATACTGCTGCCAAACCTATCAAGGATGCTCATTTATTATAGCTGTCTGAGTAATCCATAAGGGGTATGGTTGATATTTGTATTTCAATTTAACATTCCTCATCCATATTTGAAAAGTAGAGATATGTTTGTTGTAATATCTTTCTAAAAAATATATTTCCTGTTATGAATCTATGGAAACTATAGTGTTTAATAGAATATCATATTGGAAAACAAAAATCACAAATCATCATTTTTTCATGTGATAATAATTGTCAGCCGTATTTGGTCAGTTCAGGATTTAACCCAACTGCTAGCGTGGATATTAAAACACACGCTAGCACACTGAGAAATATCCAGGACGTGACCCACTCAGGAAACAAAATAAGCAGGGTATCAGAACTTCCCAAAAGAATATTAATTCAAAATATCTTCTTGAGGATAGAATTATTTTACAGGAGATAGCGTTCCTTTCTCAGGAAAATAGAAACAAACAAAGCTTATGTCCCTTTAAGCAGGTTGATAGTGGATAAATGAATAAGCTTCTTTCTTGCAGGTTTGCAACAAACTAAGAATGTCCCTTTAAGCAGGTTTATAGCAAACAAAAATAATAATGTCCTTTTAGCAGAAATAAAGCAAACAAAAAATAAAGTCCCTTTAAGCAGGTGTCCGCAAACAAATGTTAATGTCCTTTTAAGCAGGATTGTCAGCAAAGAAATGATAATGTCCTTATTGGCAGGATTAAAGCAAACAAAGATAATGTCCCTTTAAGCAGGTGTCAGCAAACAAATGATAATGTCCTTTTAAGCAGGATTGTCAGCAAAGAAATGATAATGTCCTTATTGGCAGGATTAAAGCAAACAAAGATAATGTCCCTTTAAGCAGGTGTCAGCAAACAAATGATAATGTCCTTTTAAGCAAGATTGTAAGCAAACAAATGATAAGGTCCTTATTAGCAGGATTAAAGCAAACAAAGATTATGTCCCTTTAAGCAGGTGTCAGCAAACAAATGATAATGTCCTTTTAGGCAGGTTAGCAGGCAATAAAGATTTGGAAGCAAGAGGCATTGGTAAAACAAAGTTGAGGAGGATAGGGTCAGGTTTCAAAATTGTACTCACTCAGACAGGAACCGGCAGAAGAGAGAGAGATAAAACAAACGGGCACCGAGAAAATCTCCCGCCGAGATTTTAAAGGCAGAGAGAGGCCGCCACGTCATAGGGGTTGTCAGAGAATGCGTCACGTTGCCTAGCAACGTGACGTAGAACCCCAGAAGAGATCCGGGAGCCGCGGCGACACGGCGATGAACGGTAATTCATGACAATAATTGTCTATAATTGCTATTTATTGATTCAAAGTTGCTAAAAATAAAATTTTTTGCAACTCTTGGAATTAATTTAAAGTGATTGTAAAGCTGAATGATTTAAAGCCCAGTATTTAAAAATAATCATAAAAACATTGGCACTTTAAGTCATTCAACTTTACAATTTTGCTTCTTTTTTAAAATACTTACCTTTTTGTTACGGTAAACTTATCAACGATCCTGCATCTTCTTCAGTTTTTAGCATATCGATGACGATCCGCTTTCCTCCAATCGTTGTGTGCCTCACAAGCTGGGCGCCAAAGGGGGCACACAACAATTGGAGGAAGCCGGATTGGTCATCGATCTGCTTAATACTGAAGGATATTCGGGTGGACGATAATCAGTGTGTTTACAATAACAAAAAGGTAAATATTTTAGAAAAGAAGCGTAATTGTAAAGTTTAATGAGTTAAAGTGCCCATGTTTTACATACTAGGCTTTAAATCCTTCAACTTTACAATTACTTTAAGATTGACCAGGTGCATGCAAATTTATGGTCACATAAACACAAACTTGCTTGTGGTAAAGGAAGTACCAAAAAAGAAATGTAGAGAAGAAATCGCTGGGAACATAATGCTTGTATTATTATAGTAACAAGGGCAATTTGTAGAAAAAAAATGTAAAAAAAATTAAGTAAATTTTAAGTTTTTAATTTCTGTTTTTCTTAAAATTCACCACAGATTTTATATTTGTGGATATAAGTTATGCTGTCTTGCTATAGAGTAACATCTAAGCCATGTTTGTTGATGCAATTGTTTTTCAAAAGCCAAAAGCTTTTGAAAAACAAACTCCTCCCTCCAATTGCCTTAATTGGAGGAGCCAATCAGGGCTTGATTCTGAAGACAACAAGGCTATTCACTTGTCATTATATTAGTAAATTACATTGTTTTGCAGTTGGTATCTGCTGATTAGGGAAATATATGCAGCAATTTTAACCTTGAGATGTTTGTGTACATTTCCAGTTCTGAGAATTAGAAAATCCACACTTTTCATAGCTAAATTACACAAAAAGGGTGCAATAAATATAAAAGTATATTGCAAATTTGTTTTATTATGTGTAACTAAATATTTTTTATTAACATCTCAAGGTCTTTATTGTCTAACTAAAGGACCCCAAAATACAGTAGAATATAATATATATATATATTGACAAATGGTTACACAATAAAAAGACTATGCAAGAGCACTTACTTTCAATTTGAAATAAGCAGTAGAATATTTTCTGGCAAATTTCAAAGTTAATCTAATTTTACCTCCCCCTGTATCATGTCACAGCCATCAGCCAGTCACAAAATGCAAATACGTATATGCTGTGCTTTTTTGCACATGCTCAGTAGGCGCTGGGGCCTCATAAAGTGTGCATATAAAAATAATGTGCACATTTTGATTATAGAAGTATATTGGAAAGTTTTTTGTTTTTTTTAAATTGCATAATTTATCTAAATCATGAAACTTTAATTTTGACTTTAGAGACCCTATAATGGGACAGGAAACCCAAAATGTATCTTTCACGATTAAGATAGAGCATACATTTTTAAAACAACTTTCCAATTTGCTTTATTCTTTTGGTATACTTTGTTAAAGGATCAGCAATGCACTATGGAGAGCTATTGGAACATATCTGGTGAGCCAATAACAAAAGGTACTATATGTGCAATGGCCAATCAGCATCTAGCTTCCAGTAGTGCATGGCTGCTCCTGAGCCTACCTAGTTATTTTTTTCAATAAAAAAATAGCAAGAGAATGAAGCAAATTACAAATACATTGGAAAAGTACTTAAAATTGTAGGTTCTATCTGAATCAATTATGTAGGCTCATATCCTGCTTGTGAACTTATGGCCATACTGTTCCTGTCAAGCATTTCCCATACAAGCCCTCAGATCAGATCCATGTTCTGAAGCCACTTTTAAGCAAGTGCTCAGAACCAGGGATAGGCAAGGTATCCTTGCAGTGTCCGCCCCACATTTTGCAGAGGGCAGGGAGGAGTAGGACAGATGAATGCTGGTCTTCATTCCTCCTTGACCCAAGCGGTGACACACTTAGTAGCGGGAAAGTGAGGGAAGAAGCAATCTGCCTGCAGTCAACTAACCGTGAGTTGTGACCTGTCCCAATTGCTTGATCTGTGCGGCAGCATGGTGCTGGTGTCTGTGTGTAGTAGACCGTTGCCTACTCTGAGAAACCTTACGTAACCAAGTAAGTAACCAACCATGATGATCATGCAATTAACATCAAGGTGGGTGGGTTTGGTCATGAGTTGCAGACTCTCAATATAACCAAAAAAAATAAAAGGTAATACCACAAGCAGTCTTTATATAAACTTGTTTCATTAGATGACTAATTTGTACTTGTGGAACTAGACCAGGGCCACCCAAAGTGCAGTACACTTGGCAGCAAAGTGTCACTCTCTTGACTTATAGAAACATAGAATGTGTCAGCAGATAGGAACCATTCGGCCTATCTAGTCTGCCCAATTTTCTTAATACGTTCATTAGTTCCTGGCCTTATCTTATATCTAGTATAACCTTATGCCTATCCCATGCATGTTTAAACTACTTCACTGTCTCTACGACTTCTGCTGGATGGCTATTCCACCATGTATCCACTATCCTCTCTGTTTGTTTTTAATTTGAAATGTACCTTGGTGTCCTTCACTAACGTCTGTACGTTGGAAAATGTCCACCACAGCCTTGGTCCATGCCTATCGCTGCTCAGAACAGACCCACAACTCTGAAGTTCCTATCAGCCCCCCCCCCCCGGACCTTTAGATCAGACATATTGGCCCTAAAGCTATTGTCAGCTATATGCCCCATCAAACCTCAGATCATATCCAATCAGCTATCCAGGTTTTACAAATATTTTATTAGACATCTGGTTACTTTCATGAAGAACCTTCAAGGAACATATATTTAAAGGACCAGTCAACACAGTAGATTTGCATAATCAACAAATGCAAGATAATAAGACAATGCAATAGCACTTAGTCTGAACTTCAAATGAGTAGTAGATTTTTTTTCTGACAATTTTAAAAGTTATGTCTTTTTCCACTCCCCCTGTACCATGTGACAGCCATCAGCCAATCACAAATGCATACACGTACCATGTGACAGCCATCAGCCATTCACAAATGCATACACACTTATTCTTGCACATGCTCAGTAGGGGTTGGTGACTCAAAAAGTTTAAATATAAAAAGATTGTGCACATTTTGTTAATGGAAGTAAATTGGAAAGTTGTTTAAAATAGCATGCTCTATCTGAATAATGAAAGTTTATTTTTGATTGAGTGTCCCTTTAACTCTTTTGTTTCTGTAAAAATATGTGTGACGTAATATTTATTTCTCCATGCATAACATTATACTGCAATTGAAGTAAATGTCAGTAAAGCTGAAATTTGTATGTGCTTTAATTTCAGTGTGATTATGCAAAGCTATATTTATCTTTAAGACTGCTAAATATTCCAATACTTTCAATGAATGCATCTCAACACCTATAATAAAGAATTTGTTTAAAATGTGGCTTAGATACAGTGGCATTTAAATCAGTAACTTCTAAAATGTCTGATTCTTAAAAATAGAATATATATTTGAAATCCTTAAAACATAAATTTGCTTTAGTAAGTCATATTTTCAATGATAATTATCATAGCAAAAACTGTTACTATGGAGTGTGTTGGGATTAAAAATGTTTCCCATCTGTCAGCTGAGAGCTTGCCAGCTCACACACAAAAGCATGTGACATGTACGTTTATTATAGGATAAATCTACTAACAGATGAATATTCTTGGAGGATCAAACAAATCAGTCAGCGTTAAGGTCAAAATGCAGATTGAACGGTATATACACAGAGCAGATTATGTTAAAAACACTGATGTTGACATAATATATGGGTTGGTTTGACTTATACAGTATATAATTCTCTCTCTTTCTGTTTTTAAATATCTATCTCTTTCTGTTTTTAAATATCTATCTATATATCTATCTATCTTTCTTTCTTTATCTATCATCTATCTCTCTCTTACTGTTTTTAAATATCTAGCTATATCTACCTATCTCATCTATCTATCTATCTATCTATCTATCTATCTATCCATCTCATCCATCT
Source organism: Bombina bombina (assembly GCF_027579735.1). Lineage (NCBI taxonomy): Eukaryota > Metazoa > Chordata > Amphibia > Anura > Bombinatoridae > Bombina > Bombina bombina. The sequence continues at coordinate 137,143,611 of NC_069507.1, read as the reverse complement.
CATCCATCTATCTATCTACAATCTATATCTATCTACAATCTATTTATCTCTTTCTTTCTTTGTTTCTTCTATCTCTCTCTTACTGTTTTTTTTAAATATTTAGCTCAATCTATCTATACCTATCTATCTATCTATCTATCTATACCTATCTATCTATCATTTTCTCCCTTTCTGTTTTTAAATATCTATCTATCTCTATATATATATCTCAATCTATATCTATATTTCTCTTTCTTTCTTTCTTTCTTTCTTTCTTTCTTTCTTTCTAGCTATCTAGCTATCTATCATTTTCTCTTTTTCTGTTTTTAAATATCTATCCATCATCTATCCATCTATCTATCTATCCATTATCTATCTATCTATCTATCTATCTATCTATCTATCTATCTATCTATCCAGTGTGTTGAATTTTTAATTTTTATTGTTGCATTTAGAAAGTTTGAGCAAAAATATATCTCTGTTTTTAAATAGCTATCTATATATCTTTCTTTTTTTCTTTATCATCTCTCTCTCTCTTACTGTTTTTAAATATCTAGCTCTATCTATCTATCTATCTATCTATCTATCTATCTATCTATCTATCTATCTCATCCATCTATCTATCTCATCTATCTCATCTATCTATCTATCTATCTATCTATCTATCTATCTATCTATCTATCTACAATCTATTTATCTACAATCTATCTACAATCTTTCTTTCTTTCTTTCTTTCTTTCTATCTCGGTTTAAATCTATCTATCTATATCTCTATCTATCTATCTATCTATCATCTATCTATCATTTTCTCTCTTTCTCTTTTTAAATATCTATCTATCTCTATATATATCTCAATCTATATCTATCTATTATTCTCTTTCTTTCTTTCTTTCTAGCTATCTATCTATCATTCTCTCTCTTTTTGTTTTTAAATATCTATCTATCCATCATCCATCCATCTATCCATCCATCCATCTACAATCTATCTCTATCTACAATCTATCTCTATCTCTTTCTTTCTATCTATCTCGGTTTAAATCTATCTACCTATCCCTCTATATCTCTATCTATCTATCTATCTATCTATCTATCTATCATTCTCTCTCTTTCTGTTTTTAAATATCTATCTATCCATCCAGTGTGTTGAATTTTTAATTTTTATTGTTGCATTTAGAAAGTTTGAGCAAAAATCTATCTATCTCTTTCTGTTTTTAAATATCTATCTATATATCTATCTTTCATTTTTCTTTATCATCTATCTCTTACTGTTTTTAAATATCTAGCTCCATCTATCTCATCCATCTATCTCATCCATCTATCTCATCCATCTATCTCATCCATCCATCTATCATCTATCTATCTATCTATCTATCTATCTATCTATCTATCTATCTATCTATCTATCTCTCTATCTCTATCTCTTTCTTTCTATCTCTGTTTAAATCTATCTATCTATCTATCTATCTCTATCTATCTCTCTCTATCTCTTTCTTTCTATCTCTGTTTAAATCTATCTATCTATCTATCTATCTATCTATCTATCTATCTATCTATCATTATCTCTATTTCTGTTTTTAAATATCTATCCATCCATCTATCTATCCAGTGTGTTGAATTTTTATTTTTATTGTTGCTTTTAGAAAGTTTGAGCAAAAATCTATCTATCTCTTTCTGTTTTTAAATATATATCTCTTTCTGTTTTTAAATATCTATCTATCTTTCTTTCTTTATCTATCATTTATCTCTCTCTTACTGTTTTTTAAAATCTATCTATCTCATCCATCTATCTATCCATCATATATCTATCTATCTATCTATCTATCTATCTATCCAGTGTGTTGAATTTTTTTTTTTTTTTTTTTAAATAATTTTTATTGAGGTTAAAATAGCATATACAAAACAGTCCCATCAACAGGTTACACTACACAACATATATTATACTGACATCACATAACTTAAGCACCTCATTTTTTAAATCTTATAGGTTCGCAAAGTCCTCAGACAAACAGGTCCAATTGAGGGACCAGAAGGTAAACAAAGCAATTGAAGGCATGTTAATGGAGATAATAGTAAAAATTGCAGTTTCAGCGTACATGGTATAAATACAAGTTATGAAATGAACATACAATATCAAAATAGAGAAGCATAATAAAGACACCAATGTAACTCTGTGTAACTCGTCAGTTGATAAAGTGAGGAACATAACAGTCATCAGTTATTATTTTAAGCCAATAACCAATTAACACTGAGCATTTATTAAAACATAGGCATTATTAAGACTATTATCTTGGATAAACTTTAAGGAAGCAGGAAATCGCAAACAAAATAGATTTTCCTGCATTGAAACCCCGTGAGCCATTTTACAAAACTGCAGGGAAAAACTAAGTCGTGGCTCTACGAGTTGGGCAGAGACTACTAAACTCTGCCAAAAGGATATGCGGGGGGGAGGGAATCATCCCTAACCGCACAAAGGTGGTGGTGGGGGGGCGGAGAGTAGGCCAAAAGTAACATCCTTCTATTGCTAAATTACTTATCTAACACATCAAGCAACTCTAGAATCACCTGGATCAGGGCACTATAATGTAGGTGATGTCTTCTAAGTGTACTGCCAAAGGCCTGGGACTAGAAGGTTACCAGTACATGGAAAAGATGTATGTATTGCTAGTTTCTGGTATTCAGAGCCCCATTGCATATCGCAGATGCTCACATTAACCAGCAAGGATGCATTCAGAAAACTTTTTCCTTAGAAGAGCGAGTTAATATGCAGACTAATTAGCAACTTATACACACCTAGATAAGTGACAGGAGAGATCACATCAAGGCACACATATTCCTCAAATCTATAGGGCTATGGGAGCATTGAAAGGATATCTCCTGATTATCGTTCTTAAAATACCTGGTTATTTCGATATAGCTATATGTTATACATGATACTCACAGTAGAGGACATTCCCGTACTACATGTTACTTCAGGAATAAACATCAGTGACACGCCAGTTATTAGGCCTTTGAGTAACAACTAATATCAAATACAGAGGTAATACATATTTTCAGGTATTTAAACATTCACACGGTTACCACCAAATGACAGCAGTTTACAGACATCTCGTACATAGAATAGATACCTAACAAAGTGGACCTCACAGTGTATAGTAGGCCTATCTTAGAGAATATAACTGCTCGTGGCTAACCTAAGCAGCTAAGCAAGATAACATGGACTCTAGTACATTCTAGTTGTGAGGGTATATTTCAGTACATACAGACAAACAAAAAGCAGTGTTCATGCCTCTTTGAATATGTGCTGTTGAACATTTTATATGGAATAATAAAGGTTTTTAGGAGGGGCCCTTCTGGGGCTGGTGTGTGTATGAGGAAGTGTATTTTAGTATTTGTACCCTCTAAAATTCTCCAGCCAAATAATAGGACAGACAGTATATAGTTATCTGGATACATTAACCCAACAAATACACATAGGGCTGGGCAACACTCTATCCTTTACAAAAGGTCTAGCACATTATATTTTACTAGTATCAATACTATATGCATATGGTAGAAGAAGCTGTGTCTCTTAGTCGTTGAGAAAATCATATGTGTACATGCAATACCTTTCTAACGAACTATGCAGAGTATGATTTCTAAAAAGATAAGTGTTTGAACCAGGAAATACCGCTAAATTTAAGGGTTTAGGTGAGAATGTTCCAAGTGTGGGATCTGTACAATATCCGACCATGTGTCTTCATGAAAGCAGGCTCACCCCACTTATGGAATGCAGGGTAATTGATCTAGAACTGTAGCCCAGTAACACTTATAAAAGCTCTTCACCCAATGCCCACTTTATTCCAGAAAACAGGGTGTAGCTGACATGCAACGTATCTCACAACATAGAGAGCAAAGGCTCCAGGAAATCTGACCCTGGAGCTATATATAACTCATTAACAGATACAATTGTTTTCATTAGTTAGTTATAGGAATGGTCATAAGCATCACAGTATACCAGCAGCCTATTAATACCGCAGAACAGACCCAATAAAAAACAGGTACAGCTTAAATAATAAACATTATTTTAAATTATGGTTCACTACTCTCCCTCCCTAGAAACAAATAGTAGTGCGGCACAGAAACTGGGCAACTGAGCAATTATGGCTATTTATATGAAGTCATCAGTTTTTCCACACTTAATATCTACAACGGGTAGACATTCTGCACAGCTTCCAATATTGTTCTTCGTGAGTGCGGGTTCTTTATTTCAGTCTATAATACAGTTATGTGGTACGACCAGGCCCTGATCTCAGTAGAGTGGCAGATCGCAAGTACGTAGACAGCAAAGGGAATTAACCCACTCCAACCTTTATGCAAGGTGGAATCTGAGTAAGAGTGGCCCAGCCAGTTCATCTATGACCTTGGGGAGCCAGCAGAAACAAGTGAGCGATAGATCGGCATCGCTTCAATTCTGGGCAATGACAAAAAAGATCCCCCCTAGTAGGGTGAGTTGCCTCCGGAGATATAGCCACCTGCTTTAACATGGTCACGATTCCATTTCCAGCTCTCTCCGGGACCTCCTCTGCAGCAAGCTCCCCAGCTGTTCCCTCCTGTAGACATCCGTGGATCACCCTGAGCAACCAAGGGTCAGCCGCCCCTCTCATATCAAAGGCACAGTGTAAGCGACCGCTGCTCCCTCGGGCTACGGCACTCTCTGAAGAGCAGGTAGTTTCTGGTAAGGGGCGTCGAATAGAGCTCCCCTGGGTGGCAAACTGTGGCATGTCGGGCATCTCGGCCTCTCCCTCAAGGTACCCAGTGCTGTCTTCATCTGTACTTTGACGGCTAGCGATAGAGATAAGCCGATCTAGTCTATTCATCAATCTGCAGTCGTATTCCTTAAAAAGGGCCAGGATAGCCACGAGGGGATCCTCCATGTTCTCAATGCCTCTTAGCTAGGCCGCACTGAATCGCCCTAACTGTGGGCTATGAAAACACTCCCGGTCTTCCTTAGATCTTTGACACAAACTTTTAGATAGGGGTCTAGAGCAGTTCTCTCCTTTGACATAGAATGTCAGGCCAGCTAGGACCCTCAAAATCGTTTTTGAAGCCGGGAGCTACTGCAATGTGCGTCCAGTCTCTTTGGCAGTTAGCTCCGCCCCCCGTGTTGAATTTTTATTGTTGCATTTAGAAAGTTTGAGCTAAAATCTATCCATCTCTTTCTGTTTTTAAATATCTATCTATCTAGCTATATATATATATATATATATATATATATATATATATATATATATATATATATATATATATATATATATATAGAAAAGAGTATGAGAGAGTAGGTAATATTGCTGAACCAAAAAATAAGTAAATATTCGCTGGTGCCACCCTTGATAATGAATTATACAAAAATCAAACAGAGAGAATGTAATCACAACATATAATACTGTTGTGAAGAAAGCAAGGGATAAAACAAGGCACACAGAATTTGGTAAATAATCAAATTTATTAATTCCTATTTAAATCCCAAACCACATATATGTGGATCACAAAAGTGACAAGGTCAATCACAATCTAAAAGTGAGCATTCTTAACTATATAAAGCAAATTTCAAAGACTAAATGCTACTTGAAAGGCCAGGAACCTCTAAGCATACTTATGCTAATTAACTAGGGGTGAGGCCTAACCTACTATCTATTACATAGACAGGTAACATATAGTGAGCAACAATCGTAAGCAAAATCAAGCATAAACAAAAACATAATGGTAACAAGTTGACTCATAGCAAAGACATTTTCAAAAAACAGATTAGAGGAAATGAACAGCAAATGTCTTATATAGCGTCTGAAAAGCAGACGTAGATAACTGCTGCTGGAGGTACAAGTTCACTTATTTTACTTAGCTGCTGTATTTGGATCCGTTATTCCGATTCAAAGTAGATGCAGCATTCAGCGCGTGTGACGTCACTTGCAGCCTGAGGTGTGGTTGTCAGCCTGCTGGCAATAGGTTCGATTGCAAGAGGTGTGTCCCAAACTCAGAGAATTCGTCCACTGGATTGGCCAGTTGCACAAGGTGAAAGAAACCAGGCTTCCACCGATGTTATGTAGCTAAGCACATACCAGGATGTGCCGTATACTCAGAAAAGTATATTGAAACAGCCACACACAAAACCAAGCGATTTCTCAGCAAAAGGGTCTCTTATCCTTAAACACCTTCAGATAGATGTTACACGCTCAGTCCAGCGCAAGAAAGGAATCCACATTCTACAGTAGCTAGCCGCTTTAACAAACACGCTCTTTCTCAGCATGCAGCATCAACATTGGGTCAGTTCTAAGGTAGAAATAAACTTGTACCAAAATGTCTTTACTTTGCTTTCTTTGAAAAATGCACACAAGAAAGACAGGAGTTGGTCGACCTCACTCCTGACTAGTACAGCACATAGGTGCTAAGGTTACACAAAGTGCCAACGCACGTTTCACCCCTGCAGCAAGATTTGTGTCTAAGGGGTTCATCAGGGCATACTATTCCATACCGGATATCCTCTTTATATGGACCCACCTGTGTCTCCACAGGTGATCTACTTGCTAATACACCTGCTAATCTCTTAAAGCTGTATACAGCAGGATGCCCTGTTCAATAATACATGTATTAATAGTTAAAAAGACCAAAAAATGAAAGCTTTGTTATTTCACAAATTTTTAAATGAAAAAGCTAAATTCCTAAGCCTTTCAAAGCAAAGCTAACAACAGCCTTTTGAAATGATTACCTCCAGATAACGGCGCACACTCTATCAGAGAAACATTTATAGAAAACTGGCAAACTCCAGCTTTTCGTTTAAACATGTTGGGTATCTCGTTCCTAGTTTATAAATTCATTTTGCTTCTTTCTGCAAAAGGATTTTTTCATTATTGCCACCTCTACCATTAGTGATTCCTTTATCAATAATGATAAACTTTAAAGATTCCACGCTTCCTTTATGAAACATTTCAAAATGTCTCGCCACACTGGTGTCATTACAATGAGCAATACCATCACGATGTTCTTGTACCCGGTCCTTTACAAGCCTCTTCGTTTTTCCTACGTAAAAGACCGGGCACGAGCATCTACGAAGATATATTGCTCCCTCAGACTTGCAATTAAAGAAAAACTTTATATTGTAAGTCTTACCATCCTGTACAGAAAATTGTTTCGCGCTGTCCATGTGGACACAGTATACACAGTGTCCACATGGATAGCTGCCTTTTATCCCCCTGTCCTTTCTAAGCCAGTCTGCATCAGATGGACCCCTGGAAAATTGGCTTTTAACCAGGATGTCCCTCAGACTTTTTGATTTCCTGGCTGTCATTAGAGGTTTTTCTCCAATTATATTTTTGACCTTGTCATCCAAAGTCAAAATATTCCAATTTTTGTTCATGACTGATCTAATATTATTCCATTGATTGTTAAATCTAGAAATGAATCTAATGTTGCCCCCATCTGACTTAGAATTGCCTTTATACAAATCTATCCTATCTTCTTTGAGATTGAAGTAGATTGCTGCAGGGGTGGTTAGTTAGCCCCTGAATTTATCCCATCTTTTCACACTTTTGACTTGGTTGATCAGTAATATGGCGTACACTCTATCGGATGACTTATGGGAAGCTGAGTTAAAAGATTCATTGGCTAATGATAATGCAGTAGGAGACGATCAGGATGAAGAAAACATTACAATTTTTAGTACTTTTAGAAGATATCGCTATCTCCTAGGTCGGCAACTAAAAATCAAGGCAGAAAATGCAAGCTTAGCTAATTATGTTGAGAAAAAAATTATCCCTAGAGGTTTAAGACTTTCATTAGATCCAGGAGCGAATACAAGAGAGGATGAGGAGGGTGACTCATTTGTGGAGGAGTGGAATGAGAAACTCTCCACAACCTCTCTTGACCTGATGGATATGATGATGAAAAGAAATAATAAAAGATTGGAGAAAGTTAAAGGGGAAGCTGAGAAAGCTTTACTTAAAGTAAACTCTTTTGAGAATGATCCCAACTTTGAAAAATTGAATGCTGAGACAAGTCTGAATGTGTCTAAATTAAAAACTGACATTAAGGCAAGGAAATGTAGGAAATATAGGAGAGATCAGGATGACTACAAAAATGGAAGGGTTTATAGTTACAAATCTCAGAAAGGTACATACGACTCAGGTACAGATGTGTCAGATTCAGAAGTAAGTAATTCAAAAAACTCCTTTGGTATCAGCCAAAAAGAAGGAGGAGAAAGAACAGAAGGGGAAAAAGGAAAAGATCCCTTTGGGACTCCAGTAAAGGAAAAGAGATACCAAACCAGACAGAACAGGGGAAGAGGAGACCAATATGTTCAGAGCAGGGGGAGATTCAGAAGAAGGGGAACACGCAGGGGCTATTGAATAGCCACAATGATGATGAATTACAGATTGTGAACCTTTCCTCTTTTCCCCTAAATCTGGCTCATGTGGAACTCCTGAAAAAGGGGTTATCTTTCTGCCCTACTGCAATGGTTGATAAATTTGAGTTACTTAAGGACTTACACCTATTTGCCAGGAAAATTGTCCTATCAATTATTATGAAATCAAAAAAAGAAGCTCATAATTTGGATATAAACGATCAGTCAGCTTTGGCAGATTTAGAATCTTTGTTAGCAGACAATGTTCTGGAAGAAAACACAGATACTTCACAAGCAATGGCTTGCGAGAAACCGTGTTTTAAACCTAAGTCTACCTATATGCCTTCTCTCTCTTTGGTTCCAGCGGTCAATCTATTTGTGAAACAAATGGAAAAATACATAGATAGGTTGTTACCACAACAGTTAGATGACAATCTGAAGCCAAGAGAGAGAAAAGCTTTAAAAGAACTGAGTATGGCTAGGGGGGTGGTGATAAAGCCTGCCGATAAGGGCGGTAATCTAGTACTGTTAGACGAACATCTTTATATCAACGAAGTGAAACGTCAGCTTAATGATAAAAATCAGTACATGAGACTTGGAGGTAGCCCTTTGGAACATACCCAGAATTCTCTTTTTAAATTGCTGAATGAGGCCAGAAGTAGAGGTACTATTGACCAAAAAGAATTTAAATTTCTATTTCCTGTACATCCAGTTATGCCGGTGTTTTATATCTTGCCTAAGCTGCACAAAAATATGAAGTGCCCTCCGGGGAGACCCATTGTCTCCGGAATAGGTAGCCTTACGGAAAACATTGGAGAATACATAGATAGATATCTACGCCCTTTCCTTTTGACTTTACCATCGTATGTAAAAGATACGGCGGACCTTTTGAGAAAATTGGATGGAGTAATGGTCAATGAAAAAAACATTTTGGCATCCCTGGATGTGGAAGGACTTTACTCCTCAATTCCTCACAAAATAGGTCTACAGGCTATTAGGAAATTCCTTGAAACAAGGGGTCCTTCTTTTTCTGAACATTCAGACTTCGTCATTTCTTTGCTGGAATTTGTCCTGCAGAATAATGTATTCTCATTTGATGGACAAGTTTATCGTCAACTGCGGGGCACGGCTATGGGGGCAGTCTGTGCCCCCACATATGCCTGCCTGCATTTGGGGGCATGGGAGTCTGATATTTTTGAGGTTTTCTGTGACATTTTCAATGAAAAGGTCTTAATGTGGGTCAGATATGTGGATGATGTTCTTGTCTTGTGGGATGGTGTGGAAGAAGAGTTCAACTTATTTGTTGACCAATTAAACCACAATGACAGGAACATCATCCTCACTTCTGAGACCAACCCCAAGGAACTTAATTTCCTTGATATTACCATCAAGAAAGAGGGTAATAGAATAGTCACTGAGAATTTCAGAAAGAAAAATGCTACAAATAACATTCTTCATGCTCAGAGTAGTCATCCCTCACATTTAAAGAAAGGCATTCCTTATGGACAGTTCCTCCGTCTAAGGAGGAACTGTTCATCTCTTTCGAAATTTGACACACATGCTAAGATGATGAAGGATAGATTTTTACTAAGAGGGTACTCAAATAAGTCCCTTAAGAAGGCACTTTGGAAGGCCAGAAAGACTCAGAGAGACGACCTTTTGTATAAAGGCAATTCTAAGTCAGATGGGGGCAACATTAGATTCATTTCTAGATTTAACAATCAATGGAATAATATTAGATCAGTCATGAACAAAAATTGGAATATTTTGACTTTGGATGACAAGGTCAAAAATATAATTGGAGAAAAACCTCTAATGACAGCCAGGAAATCAAAAAGTCTGAGGGACATCCTGGTTAAAAGCCAATTTTCCAGGGGTCCATCTGATGCAGACTGGCTTAGAAAGGACAGGGGGATAAAAGGCAGCTATCCATGTGGACACTGTGTATACTGTGTCCACATGGACAGCGCGAAACAATTTTCTGTACAGGATGGTAAGACTTACAATATAAAGTTTTTCTTTAATTGCAAGTCTGAGGGAGCAATATATCTTCTTAGATGCTCGTGCCCGGTCTTTTACGTAGGAAAAACAAAGAGGCTTGTAAAGGACCGGGTACAAGAACATCGTGATGATATTGCTCATTGTAATGACACCAGTGTGGCGAGACATTTTGAAATGTTTCATAAAGGAAGCGTGGAATCTTTAAAGTTTATCATTATTGATAAAGGAATCACTAATGGTAGAGGTGGCAATAATGAAAAAATCCTTTTGCAGAAAGAAGCAAAATGGATTTATAAACTAGGAACGAGATACCCAACATGTTTAAACGAAAAGCTGGAGTTTGCCAGTTTTCTATAAATGTTTCTCTGATAGAGTGTGCGCCGTTATCTGGAGGTGATCATTTCAAAAGGCTGTTGTTAGCTTTGCTTTGAAAGGCTTAGGAATTTAGCTTTTTCATTTAAAAATTTGTGAAATAACAAAGCTTTCATTTTTTGGTCTTTTTAACTATTAATACATGTATTATTGAACAGGGCATCCTGCTGTATACAGCTTTAAGAGATTAGCAGGTGTATTAGCAAGTAGATCACCTGTGGAGACACAGGTGGGTCCATATAAAGAGGATATCCGGTATGGAATAGTATGCCATGATGAACCCCTTAGACACAAATCTTGCTGCAGGGGTGAAACGTGCGTTGGCACTTTGTGTAACCTTAGCACCTATGTGCTGTACTAGTCAGGAGTGAGGTCGACCAACTCCTGTCTTTCTTGTGTGCATTTTTCAAAGAAAGCAAAGTAAAGACATTTTGGTACAAGTTTATTTCTACCTTGGAACTGACCCAATGTTGATGCTGCATGCTGAGAAAGAGCGTGTTTGTTAAAGCGGCTAGCTACTGGATAATGTGGATTCCTTTCTTGCGCTGGACTGAGCGTGTAACATCTATCTGAAGGTGTTTAAGGATAAGAGACCCTTTTGCTGAGAAATCGCTTGGTTTTGTGTGTGGCTGTTTCAATATACTTTTCTGAGTATACGGCGCATCCTGGTATGTGCTTAGCTACATAACATCGGTGGAAGCCTGGTTTCTTTCACCTTGTGCAACTGGCCAATCCAGTGGACGGATTCCCAGAGTTTGGGACACACCTCTTGCAATCGAACCTATTGCCAGCAGGCTGACAACCACACCTCAGGCTGCAGTGACGTCACACGCACTGAATGCTGCATCTACTTTGAATCGGAATAACGGATCCAAATACAGCAGCTAAGTAAAATAAGTGAACTTGTACCTCCAGCAGCAGTTATCTACGTCTGCTTTTCAGACGCTATATAAGACATTTGCTGTTCATTTCCGCTGATCTGTTTTTTGAAAATGTCTTTGCTATGAGTCAACTTGTTACCATTATGTTTATGTTTATGCTTGATTTTGCTTACGATTGTTGCTCACTATATGTTACCTGTCTATGTAATAGATAGTAGGTTAGGCCTAACCCCTAGTTAATTAGCATACGTATGCTTAGAGGTTCCTGGCCTTTCAAGTAGCATTTAGTCTTTGAAATTTGCTTTATATAGTTAAGAATGCTCACTTTTAGATTGTGATTGACCTTGTCACTTTTGTGATCCACATATATGTGGTTTGGGATTTAAATAGGAATGAATAAATTTGATTATTTACCAAATTCTGTGTGCCTTGTTTTATCCCTTGCTTTCTTCACAACAGTATTATATGTTGTGATTACATTCTGTTTGATTTTTGTATAATATATATATATATATATATATATATTTTTTTTTTATCATCTATCTCTCTCTTACTGTTTTTAAATATCTAGCTCTATCTATCTCATCCATCTATCTCATCCATCTATCTCGTCTATCTATCTATCTACAATCTATCTCTATCTGCAATCTATCTCTATCTACAATCTATCTCTATCTACAATCTATCTCTATCTACAATCTATCTCTTTCTTTCTATCTATCTTGGTTTAAATCTATCTATCTATCTATCTATCTATCTATCTATCTATCTATCTATCTATCTATGAGGCCTATTTAACAACGGTCTTGCGGACCTGATCCGACAGTGCGGATCAGGTCCGCAAGACCTCGCTGAATGCGGAGAGCAATACGCTCTCCGTATTCAGCATTACACCAGCAGCTCACAAGAGCTGCTGGTGCAACGCCGCCCCCTGCAGACTCGCGGCCAATGGGCTGCTAGCAGGGAGGTGTCAATCAACCCGATCGTACTCGATCGGGTTGAATTGTGGCGTTTCCTGTCCGCCTACTCTTTAGACCGCTGCTTTATAACTGCTGTTTCTGGCGAGTCTGAAAACTCGCCAGAAACACGGGCCCACAAGCTCCATACGGAGCTTAATAAATGGGCCTCTATATCTCTATCTATCAATCATTTTCTCTCTTTCTAAATTGTTTCTAAATATCTATCTATCTCTATATATATCTCAATCTATATCTATCTCTCTCTTTCTTTCTATCTATCTATCTATCATTCTCTCTCTTTCTGTTTTTAAATATCTATCTATCCATCATCTATCCATCTATCTATCTACAATCTATCTCTATATACAATCTATCTCTATCTCTTTCTTTCTATCTTGGTTTAAATCTATCTATCTCTCTATCTATATCTATCTATCATTCTCTTTCTGTTTTTAAATATCTATCTATCCATCATCTATCTATCTATCTATCTATCTATCTATCTATCTATCTATCTAACTAAGCAGTGTGTTAGATTTCTGCTCAAACTTTCTAAATGCAACAATAAAAATAAAAATTCAACACATCACTGGATAGAGAGATAGATGGATAGATAGATAGATGATGGATAGATAGATATTTAAAAACAGAAAGAGAGAGAATGATAGATAGATAAATAGATAGATAGAGATATAGATAGAGAGATAGATAGATAGATAGATAGATAGATAGATTTAAACCGAGATAGATAGAAAGAAAGAAAGAGATAGATTTTTGCTCAAACTTTCTAAATGCAACAATGAAAAAAAAAAATCTATCTCTTTCTGTTTTTAAATATCTATCTTTCTTTTTTCTTTATCTATCATCTTTCTCTTACTGTTTTTAAATATCTAGCTCTATCTCATCCATCTGTCTATCTACAATCTATCTCTATCTACAATCTATCTCTATCTCTTTCTTTCTATCTATCTCTGTTTAAATCTATCAATCTGTCTATCCATCTATCTATCTATCTATCTATCTATCTATCTATCTATCTATCTCTCCATCTATCTATCTATATATCTATCTATCTATCTATCATTATCTCTCTGTTTTTAAATATCTATCTATCCATCATCTATCCATTTATCTCTCTATCTATCTATCATCTATCTATCTATCTATCTATCTATCCAGTGTGTTGAATTTTTTTTTTTTTGTTGTATTTAGAAAGTTTGAGCAAAAATCTCTTTGTTTTTATATATCTATCTCTTTCTGTTTTTAAATATCTATCTATATATCTATCTTTCTTTCTTTCTTTCTTTATCATTTATCTCTCTCTTACTCTTTTTAAATATCTAGCTATATCCATCTACCTCATCCATCTATCTATCTATCTATCTATCTATCTCATCTATCTATAATCTATCTCTATCTCTTTCTTTTATCTCTCTCTTACTGTTTTTAAATATCTATCTCTTCTCTATATATATCTAAATCTATATCTTCCTTTCTTTCTTTCTGTTTAAATATATATATCTATATCTCTATCTATCTAGCTATCATTCTCTCTCTTTATGTTTTTTAAATATCTATCCATCATCTATCCATCTATCTATGTATCTATCTATCTATCTATCTATCTATCTATCCAGTGTGTTGAATTTTAATTTTTATTGTTGCATTTAGAGAGTTTGAGCAAAAATTGACCGCCAAGCAGGGAGCTCCTGGGAATAATTTCTTGCACATGAATTAGCCCCATCTTTACACATTGAATGTATTTTTGTGCTTGAGATGTCCTTTTCTACATGGCATAATGCTGCAGAATTTGCTGGTACATTTTAAATAAATAATAATAAAATTGTACATGTTTATTACCTATCCAATAAATGTAATGTTTTTTTTTTCCAGAGGAAAAGCATTAGATAACACTTTTCGCACTTCTTACGTAGTGTTAACAATTTACAGAAAGAAAGTTAATGCAAATCGATTGGCTGTTTCTAAAAATGTGCCATTATTGGCTATAAGATTTTCATTGCTATTATCGGGTAATGAAATAGCAACTTAGCTGTACATGTGCACTGATTTATTTATATTCCCTGAGGGGCTTTGGGGTTAGTTAGGGTCAGTTTATGCTCCCATGGTAAATGCTTACATTAGCTGTCACTTTAATGCAGATAGCCACTCCAAGCCTGGGGCCTGGGAATTGTTTAGAGTAGATATCTTCTGACAGGCCATGTATAGGCAGCTGCTGGATGTTGTTGAAAAAGTAATGTTTAGAATTGACTAGAAATAAAAGTGCTGGACAGAATGTTAACTACTTTAAAGGGACACGATACTTAGAATTTTTCTATCATTTATAAGAAAAAGCAGCAGTTAAAATATTTTTGCTGAAAAAAAAGTTTAGGCAAAAACTGTTTACATTTAAAGGGAAACTAAAGGGAAATGCATGGTTATATACATTGAGTCCTGGGACTCTCCTGCTCACTGGCCGATTGGGACACCAATATACAGAAGAAAAATAAAGCAACGTGAAACCCCATTTTTTTTCTTTCATATTTCAGATAGAGCATACTATTTTATACATCTTTCCACTTTACTTCTATTATCAAATTTGCTTTGTTTTCTTGGTATCCTTTGTTGAAGAGAATGCCTAGGTAGGATCCATGAGCAGCAATTCACTACTACTAGCTGCTGATTGGTGGCTGCACATGTAAACATCTTGTCATTGGCTTACCAGATGTGTTCAGCTAATTCCAAACAAACTCCTTCAACAAAGGATACCAAGAATATAAAGTAAATTTGAGAATAATAATAATTATAATATTAATAATAATAATAATAATAATAATAATGAAATAAAATATGTAGGTGTCATGTCCCTTTAATTTATTCTATATTGGACTGTAATACATTTTGAAACTTTTTTTTAGATAGAAAAGATTACAAAATGTCCTATTTTAAATAACTGGTTTATGAAGCATATTTATTTTATTTTTTAGATATTCTCTAATTTGCATTCAAATGAAATGGAAAAAAATAGTAAATGGACAAATGAATTAAGGGAGGAACTGGGGGTGATAAATTAGTTAGCCTGCAGAAATGTTTTAGGATCCTATCACACCTTATAAGTTGATGAAGAGATGAAGGGGCTGATTTATTAAAGTGATATGAAACCTAAATTTTTTCTTTCATGATTCAGATAGAGCATGCAATTTTAAAGTGAAGGTCAACTTTGATGAATGAAAGCCCGTTGTTTTAAAAATACTATTAAAAACAGGGGCACTTTCATTCATCAAAGTTTAGAAAGCAGCCGTTTTGATTAAAAACTTACTTTTGTTCTTTTCACAGCCAGAGCAGCTTCCCCCACCCGGAGATCCTCTCTTCACACGTCAGCAATGACTTATCCGGCCTTCTCCAATCACGGCTTTCCCCCCAGGGTAGTCATTAACTGAGGCCATGCCGTGTTTGAAGGAAGCCGGATTAGTCATTGCTGATGTGTGAAGAGAGGATCTCCGGGTGGGGGAAGCTGCTCTGGCTGTGAAAAGAACACAGGTAAGTTTTCAAACAAAATGGCTGCTTTCTAAACTTTAATGAATGAAAATGCTCCTGTTTTTATTAGTATTTTTAAAAAACAGGCTTTCATTCATCAAAGTTTATCTTCACTTTAAGCAACTTTCTAATTTACTCCTATTGTCAAATTTTCTTTGTTCTCTTGGTATGCTTTGTTGAATGTTGACTATATATATATATATATATATATGCAGCCACCATTCAGCAGCTAGAACCTAGGTTTTTTGCTGCTTCTGCACTTACCTAGAAAAACTTTTATGCAAAGGATAACAAGAGAATGAAGCAAATTAAATAATAGAAGTAAATTGGAACGTTGTTTAATGCTCTGTCTAAATCATGAAAGAAACATTTTGGGTTTCATGTCCCTTTAAGGGCCCTGAATGCCCCTGTTTTCGCGCAAGCTTAAGACCGCTGCTCCTTAACTGATCCACCAGCTCTGAGGCAGCGGACATCAATCCGCTCCATCTCATACAATCAGGTTAATTGACACCCCTTGCTAGCGGCGGATTGGCCGTGAATCTGAAGGGGCGGCATTGCACCAGCAGTTCACAAGGACTGCTGGTGAAATGATAAATGCTGACAGCGTATGCTGTCGGCATTTATCGATGTGCGGTGGAGATGATACACTACATCTTATTATGTCCGTCCACACCATAATAAATAGACCCCTATAATTCTGTTAGTACAGTTTGTAAATAAAGAATCATTTAGGAATACTTCTCTCGAAAAGCCTGGTGGAATCAATGTTTATTTCTCCTTCGTTATAAGGGACAGATGAAAATTGACTTGCTTTTTTTTTCTATTTAAAAATTCACTTATAAATTCTCAGTGTAGCCACTGCCCTGTCCTCAGCAAAATAAGAGAGCTGACATATTGGCAACTTAGATTGTATTCTGCCTCTTCTGAGCTTTGGCAAATCTGACTCCCTGTTTAATAGTATTCACTTAATAGTAAACCAGCTCATGCTACTCTAGAATTTTTATGACATCAAACTAGATAAGCCTTCCTGTAGAGACCCTAGCATCCTTGTAGGGCTGGGACATCAAGTAATGGACACTGCAAAAATTATTTTGATGTGTTTTTTTTTATTACAACAATGAAACAGACTGTTTCATATACCTTAAAGTATGATGAGGTACTCCAGTCTCTCTGTTGTTATATTTGTATATTACAGGAAAAAACTGTCAAATGAAGTAATGCATGCACATTTTAATGTTATTTCTTTCCTTGTATAACTCCAGGATTCCTAAGTCACATGCTTTGTGAGAGTGAGTCAGGCTCTTTCTTTTTTCTTTCTTTCCAGAATATACTTTGTGAGTGGACACAGGAAGAATCAGTGCTGCACAAGACCAGGTGGAGGAAGGATCTAGTTTTCTCCCCATCATGGGGGGCTCCAGCCCAGGGACAAGCTTTCAGTGAAAGTCCTCAGTTAGCAAAGATCCTATGAGCGGTGTCTTCTAGCTTCAGGGAAACTGCAGCAGGAGAGCAATTAGAGCTTAAGTATGTGGGAGTGATGTGAAGGGTTTCTTGAAGATGTAGTTAGATTACTCAGGCTCAACTCTAAAGCATGAAATTGGTGTATTCAAAGCCCCCATGATGTGAGATGGATTGTTCCAGTGATCAAGTTAGTAATTTTGGGCTGACTGAATATGTCTGTCTCAGTCTCTTGGTATGCAGGTCATGTAGACTGCAACTACTACAGTGGGTGTAGCATTCAAACCTACACCTAAGAGAGGGAACTGCATGGGGAAGGTTTCAACTGCTATAGTGCATGAAGGATTTAGCACTGCACCGCCTTCTCCTACCACCAGGAGAATTAACCTAATGGTGAATAACAGTATGCTAATGGCCTTGCCAGAGGATTCTGGTACTGCTCATTTACAGGTTTCAACTCATCAAGGGCCCCAACGTGTACCACCAACATAAGGTTTTTCTGTTCTGTTTGGGAGGAGGATACCCTTAGAGCATGAAAATGTGTTGCTACTGTCACTTTACTGCAATAGCCTGAGAGTCTAAAGGGACAATTACTGCAGTGTATCAGTCTTATCTCGTATGAATAAAGGATTTGTACAGATAAAACCAGCTATGCATAATAACCTATATAGTCTCATCAGTAGAGGTGCATTTGTATTCCTCTAACACATAGTTATCTAGGGGTCCATGTCTGGTTACCCCATCACCCTTAGGGAGCCAAAATCCCCAAGGATCATTTGCATAAACAAAAAGAAAAATGTATTATTTTTGCCAACACTTATATAATCAGTATCACATTTTCTGTCTTTTTTAGTTGAGGCTGAATGCAACAGAGGAGTAGTGTTTGAAAATTGTATCGCCTAGATTTAGAGTTTGCACTCGTAGTAACACCAGCACCAATTTCTTGAATTCCAATACTTTTATTAGAGGTTACATAAAAAGCAACGTTTCGTGGTGAACCCACTTAATCATGCTGTTTGTATAACATTGTTTCAAGCAATTTATATCTTTCTTTGGCGCCAACTGGCTTCAATTTTGGCAGTTTTACACCCCCTAGTGGTTACCAATTGCAATGTGTATACAAAAATGTTAAAAACAAATGTATATGACTAAACAGATTATGTATGGCAATAATAAACGTACAAGTACTTTAACATTACTGTGCATGCTTATATTATCACAAATATTTAACATGCTTATATTGATTTTTCAGTTTTAATATCTTATTATAATATAATCTCAACTAATGTAAACACATAGGTAAAGTACCCTTGATATTTTTAACTTATCATATAAAGAAAATTTCTATACAAAGAAATCTTTTCATATAGTGAACTCTTTTCATATAGTAAATTTTAATTCTGCATATAGTTATAATTTGAGTGGTAATAATGTTGAAGTTATAATTTCATGATTTAAGGGAATTTCTTTAAGAGAAACAATTAAGATCAAAATCCCTGTTCAACCCCCTGGGAATAAGAGTATCCAATTGATATATCCATCTCATCTCTTGTTGTTGGAGGATTTTTTCTCTATTTGTCCCATTGCGCTGAACAGGGATGTGTTGTATGATCTGCCAGCGTAGCTGGCTTACACTATGTCCTTTTTCTAAAAAGTGTTTGGACAGGGGTGCCTCCAAATTCTTTTTCCTTATGTTTGACCTATGCTGACTCAATCTATCCTTTACTTTCTGTGTGGTCTCTCCTAAGTAATACATAGAACATGGGCATTTTATGAGATAGACTACGTAACTAGTGTCACAAGTGTAAAATCCCCTGATGTTGTAACGTCTGCCATTATGTGGATGATAAAAGTTTGGACCTTTTATAACTGAATTACAACTAACACATCCTAGGCAGGGGTAACAGCCATTCCTTTTTGCTTGCATGTATGTTTGTGTATCTTTTCTCTCTGATCCCACATCACTTCTTACAAGGTGGTCCCGGATATTCTTTACCCTCCTATATGCCATTAAAGGGTAATCCCTAAACTGTTCAATACTAGGGTTACAATCCTTAAGTATATGCCAATGCTTTTTTATGGCTTTTGCTACTGCTTGGCTATGTGAGCTATGTTGAGACACAAATACTAGTCTATCTTGTTCTTTAGTTTTTTCTTTAGGTGCCCTAGGTGTAGTGATATCTTTAATTGTTTCACTCAACAATTGTGTAGGATATCCTCTCTGTTTAAATTTGTTTGACATTTCCAACAGCCTTTTATCCTTCACTTCTGGTGTGCTTACTATTCTCTGTACCCTTAATAATTGACTCTTGGGTAATGAGTTGATAAGGCCTTTTGGATGGAAGCTGTTATATTCCAATAAGGTGTTCCTATCGGTCTCTTTTGAAAAGATATCTATGTCGAGTCTATTATGTCCTTTAGTAATCTTAGTGTCAAGAAATGTTATACTCTCTTCACTATATGTCAAGGAAAATTGTAAGCCCCTTACCATAGTATTGAGTTCTCTTGTGAATTCTTCTAGTTCTCCAATGCTGCCCCACCACACGCCAAACACATCATCTATATAGCGCCACCATACTGTACCATACTGTCTAAATAGATGATTTTCATAAACTTGGCGCTCTTCAAACTCATTCATATAGAGGTTGGCGTATGATGGGGCAACATTGGAGCCCATGGCTGTACCCCTTATCTGTATGTACCAGTCATCCTGGAAAAGAAAGAAATTCCATACATACAGATAAGGGGTACAGCCATGGGCTCCAATGTTGCCCCATCATACGCCAACCTCTATATGAATGAGTTTGAAGAGCGCCAAGTTTATGAAAATCATCTATTTAGACAGTATGGTACAGTATGGTGGCGCTATATAGATGATGTGTTTGGCGTGTGGTGGGGCAGCATTGGAGAACTAGAAGAATTCACAAGAGAACTCAATACTATGGTAAGGGGCTTACAATTTTCCTTGACATATAGTGAAGAGAGTATAACATTTCTTGACACTAAGATTACTAAAGGACATAATAGACTCGACATAGATATCTTTTCAAAAGAGACCGATAGGAACACCTTATTGGAATATAACAGCTTCCATCCAAAAGGCCTTATCAACTCATTACCCAAGAGTCAATTATTAAGGGTACAGAGAATAGTAAGCACACCAGAAGTGAAGGATAAAAGGCTGTTGGAAATGTCAAACAAATTTAAACAGAGAGGATATCCTACACAATTGTTGAGTGAAACAATTAAAGATATCACTACACCTAGGGCACCTAAAGAAAAAACTAAAGAACAAGATAGACTAGTATTTGTGTCTCAACATAGCTCACATAGCCAAGCAGTAGCAAAAGCCATAAAAAAGCATTGGCATATACTTAAGGATTGTAACCCTAGTATTGAACAGTTTAGGGATTACCCTTTAATGGCATATAGGAGGGTAAAGAATATCCGGGACCACCTTGTAAGAAGTGATGTGGGATCAGAGAGAAAAGATACACAAACATACATGCAAGCAAAAAGGAATGGCTGTTACCCCTGCCTAGGATGTGTTAGTTGTAATTCAGTTATAAAAGGTCCAAACTTTTATCATCCACATAATGGCAGACGTTACAACATCAGGGGATTTTACACTTGTGACACTAGTTACGTAGTCTATCTCATAAAATGCCCATGTTCTATGTATTACTTAGGAGAGACCACACAGAAAGTAAAGGATAGATTGAGTCAGCATAGGTCAAACATAAGGAAAAAGAATTTGGAGGCACCCCTGTCCAAACACTTTTTAGAAAAAGGACATAGTGTAAGCCAGCTACGCTGGCAGATCATACAACACATCCCTGTTCAGCGCAATGGGACAAATAGAGAAAAAATCCTCCAACAACAAGAGATGAGATGGATATATCAATTGGATACTCTTATTCCCAGGGGGTTGAACAGGGATTTTGATCTTAATTGTTTCTCTTAAAGAAATTCCCTTAAATCATGAAATTATAACTTCAACATTATTACCACTCAAATTATAACTATATGCAGAATTAAAATTTACTATATGAAAAGAGTTCACTATATGAAAAGATTTCTTTGTATAGAAATTTTCTTTATATGATAAATTAAAAATATCAAGGGTACTTTACCTATGTGTTTACATTATTTGAGATTATATTATAATAAGATATTAAAACTGAAAAATCAATATAAGCATGTTAAATATTTGTGATAATATAAGCATGCACAGTAATGTTAAAGTACTTGTACGTTTATTATTGCCATACATAATCTGTTTAGTCATATACATTTGTTTTTAACATTTTTGTATACACATTGCAATTGGTAACCACTAGGGGGTGTAAAACTGCCAAAATTGAAGCCAGTTGGCGCCAAAGAAAGATATAAATTGCTTGAAACAATGTTATACAAACAGCATGATTAAGTGGGTTCACCACGAAACGTTGCTTTTTATGTAACCTCTAATAAAAGTATTGGAATTCAAGAAATTGGTGCTGGTGTTACTACGAGTGCATTATCACAGAGGCTATTGCAGCTACCTCCCACACCGTGCACCACCTTTACACTAAGTGCTGTATTCACCTACCATTGCAACTAGATTTAGAGTTTGGCGTTAGCCGTCAAAACCAGCTTTAGGGGCTCCTAACGCTGGTTTTTACCGCCCGCTGGTATTTAGAGTTGCAGTGGCGGTAAATTATGCTCTACGCTCCCTTTTTGGAGCCTAATGCAGCCATTCTGTGAACTCTAAATACCAGCGGTATTTAAAAGGTGCGGGGGAAAAAAAGCCAGCGTTAGCTAGGTGGGTCGTTACCGACAAAACTCTAAATCTAGCCGTAAGTGTTTTAAGTTTTTGGAGGAAGATTTACAAAAATGGGCCAGCTCCAAAGCTTACATTCCTGCTTTTTCAATAAAGATACCAAGAGAACAAAGAAAATTTGATAATAGGAGTAAATAAAACATTTGCTTAAAATGACATGCTCTATCCGAATCATGAAAGAATAAAATTGGGTTTTAGTGTATCCCTTTAAGTATAAAAACATACAGTT
This sequence comes from Bombina bombina, assembly GCF_027579735.1. NCBI lineage: Eukaryota > Metazoa > Chordata > Amphibia > Anura > Bombinatoridae > Bombina > Bombina bombina. The sequence goes on along the minus strand of NC_069507.1, from coordinate 137,121,005 downwards.
TACTTTTACTGAAATTGACTATTCATGGTGTTATGTTTCTTAGTGTATATTTTTTGTGAGCAGAAATGTATTTAATCTGTCACTGCTGTTTTTGTTTATTTATCAACAAACTTGAGATAGAAGAAATTATTTACTGAGGCTCCATTTTTTTTTTTTTGCATTCTCAAATAAAGGAAGGGGACAGTTTTTCATGCCTGCCAAAAGGGAAATGAAAACAGCATCTTGCAATCACTAATCAGCTCTGAACAAGACTAAGAAATAAGATTTGATGGTCTATATCTATCTCCAGGAAAATGCATTACTGAACAAAATATGTTTACCCTGGATTTAAAAAAAATAAAAATAAATAAATATATACAAAAGCAGAGTTACCTAATCTTAACTAAGAGTTAGGGAACAGATTATCTATCACCTAGGCCTCATAATCCAGTATATGTCAGCCATTTTGTAATAATGGATAAAGTAAAATAAAACTTTATTGAATATCTTAGCTGCCTTAATCAGTTATAATCATTTCATAATTAGGCCACAAGATGCTTGAAACTCTATTATCCGTAAATAAATAATGTTGCTTATCTGTTATTGCAATCCCCTCACAACTAAATAAACAATGGTTTGTGCATGTTGAAATTTCCATTTTCCCAAGATGATTGGCCGACTGGAATGTTGTTACTTAACAACTTCTTTCTGTAGCTACAAACATTCTTTCTGGCAATCAAATAATATAGCTAGTGTTTTTTTTAAATTTAATTCCATTTATTATGTAAGAAATAGGATGAATATTGCAAAAGGCATTTATTTATTTATAATACTAATGTATTTTCTGTAGATAAAACCACAACACTGGTTTTGTTATTCAGCTTATAATAATTTTGCCTATGTAATATGATTTTCATAAGCTGCTTAACGATTAAACAATGATAATAATGAAAATCATCATCATCTTATTTATAATAATAGTATATATATATATATATATATATATATATATATATATATATATACACAAATAACCAATGAAAGTAATAGCATGATATATTATAGATCGTGCTTATAGAGTTATGGATTTTACTACACAAAGCTGGTTTTCATATCTAATCTCTATTGATTTCCCAATCCATTCTAAGAAAATGAACTCAATGTTTACAATGTAATGGAGAGCTTGATGAAAATAAAGATAAATAATATAGCATTCTCAGCTACTTTGGTTACTGCCACTGGTAACATATATACTGTAACAACGAGTGTTTTATTGGAATAAAAACATTTTTTTAAATGTATTAAATGTAAACAGTGCTGTTTGTCTTGCTTGAATACCACCATTGACAGAGGTGCCAGTATCGACACCAAAACATTTGGAATAATGGTTTTTATATTCTGAAATAAAAGTGAAGTTTTATTCTGAATTATGGCGTGGAAAATCTGATGAGTGCTGTGTCTATCCTCTGGTTTATATACTGTGTGTATATATATATATATATATATATATATATATATATACACATATGTGTGTGTGTGTGTATATGTCTATAGATATATATATATATATATATATACATATACATATGTGTGTGTGTGTGTATATGTCTATAGATATATATATATATATATATATATATATATATATATATATATATATATATATAGTCCTCGTTGAAAGAAGGCACTCGCTGGTCTTTAGCCCAAAAATTCTTTAATACATCAAATAGACATCAAATATAGACCATCCATAACGTTTCGGTGTTGTTACAACACCTTTGTCACAGAATTCTTTTGTCTTGGGGAAATGTTTATTCTGTGACACTGATGTTTGGCAGCATTTGACAAAGGTGTTGTAACAACACCAAAACGTTATGGATGGTCTATATTTGATGTCTGCTTGATGTATTAAAGAATTTTTGGGCTAAAGACCAGCGAGTGCCTTCTTTCAACGAGGACTGCATATGCTATTTTGAAGTGCACGCTGGCGGCTGTGGTATTGTAAGACTGTGCTTATCTCTTCTGGAAAGCTTTCTCTCTCTCTGTATGTATATATATATATATATATATATATATATATATATATATATATATATATATATATATATATGGGGTAACATCCCTTTCGCACAATTTCTGTGTAAAGTTTAAGTGCCACTGCAGTATTTTTCAGTTTTTATAGTGATCATCTGCATTTTACAGGGGTATGAAATCCCTTTGTGAAATTAGGATTCTTGGTGCTAAGCTATGGGCTCTTAAAGACCACTAGCCGCAGACTTGCTATCATGGGAATCCCTGAATTAGCATCACTATTCCCAGTTGATGAAGTCACCAGGTGTTTTTCAGCAAGGTTCAACAAAATCTCCTTTTACCTATGCAGTGTGGAGGGTCCCCAGGCTCTAGATCAGAAGACGGGACACTCCCGGAAGATTACACATTGCCATCCTCTGCACCTTGTGTGGAGGAAGACACAGCATTGTCCTTTCACACTCTAAGGGGTTAATATCCCTATAAGTAACCAAAATACAGTATGAGGCCCGTTTATCAAGCTCCGTGTTTCTGGCGAGTCTTCAGTCTTCTGATGAGGCGGACAGAGATCGTACAGAGATCGCCACAATTCAACCCGATCAAGTACGATCGGGTTGATTGACACCCCCCTGCTGGTGGCCGATTGCTGCTGGTGCAATGCTGAATACGGAGAGCATATTGCTCTCCGCATTCAGCGATGTCTGTCGGACCAGACATTTGAAAAGAGTCCAAAATAAGAAATGATTATCAAGTTTCTTTCTATTACAAAACTGTGTCAATGTTGAAATTTACTGGTCTGACTGTATTGTAAATTTCAGATTTATACATTCAATCATGTAACTATTTTGAGAATATACAAGCAGGGAAAACAGTGGAAATGCAGTTGTATTTGAAGCATCAACTTACAGCAAGATTCAAAGGGAAATGCTGCATTAATGGACACATTTATTGACAATACTATTCCATACAGGTCAACCATAGGTGCATTTTGTTGCTTATTTATAAAGAAATGCAGAAAATCACTATATACACATATATAGACATTCATTTGACAACAAGCATTTCAAATTAATTTTGAGTGTAAAACAAGTTCCGCACAGCTGTATCCTGTATATACAAGTATGTATTTGCTGATCATTTTAGTTTATTTTTTAAACAACTTTTTAAACAATTTTTAAAGGGACATGACACTCAAAATGTATCTTTCGTGATTTAGATAGAGAATACAATTTTAAACAACTTTCCAATTTACTTATTTTATCTTATTTGCTTCATTCTCTTGGTATCCTTTTCTGAAGGAGCAGCAATGCACTACTGGGAGTAAGCTGAACGCCAATGACAAGAGACACATATGCGCAGCCACCAATCAGCAGCTTCTGAGTCTACCTAGTTATACTTTTCAACAAGGATACAAAGAGACTGAAACAAATCAGATAATAGAAATACATTGGAATGTTATTTAAAATACATATCATCATCAGCAGTAATGCACTTCTGGAAGCTAGCAGCTGATTGGTGGCTGCACATATATTCCTCTTGTCATTAGCTCATCAGATGTGTTCAGCTAGCTCCTGGTAGTGCATTATTGCTCCTTCAACAAATAATACCAAGAGAATGAAGCAAATTTGATAGAAGAAGTAAATTGAAACGTTGTTTAAAATTTAATGTGCTATTTGAATAATTAAAGAACATGTTAGGTTTCCTGTCCCTTTAATAAAGATGTAGGGGCATATTTATTATAGTGCGAGCGGACATGATACGATGTAGCGTATCCTGGCCGCTGCACATCGATAAATACTAACAGCATACACTGTCTGCATTTATCATTGCACCAGCAGTTCTTGTGAACTGCTGGTGCAATGCCGTCCCCTGCAGATTTGTGGCCAATCGGCTGCTAGCAGGGGGTGTCAATTAATACGATCGTATTCGATCGGGTTGATTTCTGTCTGCGGCCTCAGAGCAGACGGACAAGTTATGGAGCAGCGGTCTTTAGAAACAAGGGGCATCAAGCTCCATACGGATTTCAATAAATCGCACCGTAGCATAGTTTCTCTTAGTTCTGAATAAAGCTGTTGAGATTATATTTCCGTTCAGTAATAACTGCCTTGAATATAAATTATACCATCACATGCCAGTCCTCAGTAACAGATTCATTGCACTGCAAACTACAAAGTGTACAATGTTTTAAGCTTGCAATTTCCTCGATTCATTCAAGCAACAACAAACTCGCTGCAACATCGCAACTCAAAAATTACGTAATTCAAAGGGATGTGTGCTTGCTCCTTTCCCAACAGCTGTGAGTTGTGAGTTAAACAGACATGAAACCCAACATTTTTTTCTTTCATGATTCAAATAGATCATACATTTTTAAACAGCTTTCAAATTTACTTCATTGACTTCTGAGCCAACCTAGGTATACTTTTCAACAAAGGATAGAAAAACAACCAAAACAAATTAGATAATAGAAATAAATTGAAAAGTTATTTAAAATTGCATGCTTTATTTGAATCATGAAAGACAAAAAATTGGGTTTCATAACCCTTTAAGTTCCATTATAGTCCACATTTATCTTATAGAACGGGCTCAAATATGTAGGAAACCTTCATCACAAAAACACCTTTAAAATCTTACAGAACAAACAATATTAAAAATGTGAGGGGCAGGTGATATATTCTGACCACACCTCTAGATATCCCTGGAAATCCTACGGGCAGCCGAATGAGACACCTTTAGCTCTACGCAGCAAGGCGACTTTACCATAACAAAAAAGTCATGCAAATATTTTACAATTACAAACATTTACCAAGATGGTTTTACAAATGTGTCTACTTTGTATTTCGGTTGTAATTATTGCTTTTACACATTGATAGCTGGCCATGTTTGATGTATGAGATATTACGTCACAGTCGAAACGGGTTAGCCTGTCTCACTGACACCCCGTACCTGTGTGATGTAACACTGTTATTTACTAGATGGATTTCTTCCATAAATAAAAGGAATTTTATCTTCACCTTTGGCTGCCTTGTATTTATATTTAGATATTATGTTATGTCCTGCAACTCGCACAACAATAGATCTTAATAACAGTAATGCCCGCTAGCAAAACGCTGGAAATATAGGTGAAGTGATGCTAAATACTTTTCGAAATTGACCTTGCTTTTACAAGGACCCTCAGCAACCTCACAAGCATCTATGGCATCCATGTTTTAAGCCGGGTGTGAACAAAGTTCCTGACTTGGGAGCCTGTATACCCGGCTTGGCATTGAACGGGCAACAGACACTGTATGTCCACTACCCAGATGCATCATTACACACTTACTTGAGTGTGCAATACTGCCCCCTTCTCTCGCCTGTCAATCACCTTAAACGAACTTGCTTGGCAAGATTTATATCCTTATATTTCTAGTAAAATGCTTGGGCAATGCCGCCCCCTGCAAGAAACATTTTTGAGTTTCATATCCCTTTTAACAATTAGTTTAAAATACTTATAACTATCTTTAATTTATAATGTTGTGCCAGATTAAACATTGCTGGAAAATGGATAACATAAGAGTTACTAAATGTAAAGTTACAAAAATATAAAATATGGTAAACTGATGTTAAAGGCACAGTGAAATCAAAATTAAACTTTCAGGATTTAAATAGAGCCTGCAATTTGAAATAACTTTCTAATGTACTTGTATTGTTATATTTGCTTTATTTTCTTGGTATCCATTGATGAAATGCATACCCAGGCAGGCTCAGTAGTAGCAATACACTGGGAGCTAGCTTGTGGCTGCAGATGTATGCCTCTTTTCATTGGCTCATATGTGTACAGCTAGCTCCCAGTAGTGCATTACTGCTGCTAAGCCTACCTACCTAGGTTTATTCTACAACAAAGGATTCCAAGAGAACTAAGCAAATTTGGCAACAGATGTAAATTGGAAAAATGTTTCAAATGGAACACTCTTTATGAATCCTTAAAGTTTAAATTTTGCCGTTACTGTCCCTTTAATAATGAAATAAAACAGACACACATTGAAACCAATAATATTATATTTATTCCTTAATGTTTTGTCATAGTAAAAATAATGTACAAAACGTAAACCGTACCTACGTAAACTAAAGCAAATTATTTGTAAAATATAACATATTAATGATGAGGTTATTCACATTGTGCCAGATTACGAGTGGAGCGCTAAAGTTTGCGCACAAGCAAAAAGGGGTTTATAGTGGATGTTTGCACGCGTCGGGTTTACCGCTGGTATTATGAGTTGAAAGTAAACGTAAAACAAAAAAGTGTCACAAAACACATCAAAAATACAGTACAAAGTACAGTTACACACATAATAACACTATTGCACACACAATTTATAAAGGCTCAAAAATATGAGGTATCAGGTGTTAGAAACAAAAAGGCAGGCAAAGGGCTTTAACATAGACATAAATACATATACATCTCTAAAGATGTATATGTACGTATATATATATATATATATATATATATATATATATATATATATATATACTGTATATATATATATATATAAGTCTATATATGTGTACATATGTATTTATATGTGTATATATGTATTTACAGTTATATGTACACATATAAATACATATGTACACATATAAAGACATTCATATTAGTGCATTGGAGCTAAGTAGATGAAAACATGTAAAAGCGTAGTTATGCAATATTCATATTTAATAAATTGTTATACTATGTAATTACTTTTCACATTCCAATGTTCTGCAAATAGTTATTCCTATATATATATATATATATATATATATATATGTGTGTATTTATCTATACCTATATATAATAATGTATAAATATAGGTATAGATATATATTGAACCAAAAAAACATTATATCCTATATTATAAGGCCAGGTATGTTTGTCCGATGCAGTCATGCGCAGTAGAGACTGCAGCGCGAGACATAAGGAAGGATCAGTCAGTGAGGATCAGACAGCAGAGAAGGGGGGCGCATGATGGGGGGTAGGAGCAGGGTTGCGCAGGGGGTGGGGGACCCGCAACGGGCGGGAGCAGGTGGGACCGCTGCACTACAGAAAAAAAAGAAGTTAGAGAGCGGCAGGGAAGGATCCAAGTGGATGGGGATTTTGGCCCATTTACACGGGCTTCAGGACTAGTATATATATATATATATATATATATATATATATATATATATATATATATATTTATTTATGAATAAATAGAACATATGCCTGTACATGAAGAACATTGGGATGTGAAATTATCATATTTTCATCTTGGGTTAACACGCATGAGAATATGCGATTGGGTTTGCGTGCGAGTAGTTTGTGCACAAGTTTTTTGTTCGATTTACTTCTATGGGGGAATACGTGAACGAGCACGCAATATTCTAACTTTGGCATTTTGCGCTCGTTGGGTTAGCGCGTGAGTGAAAAACCTTACTTCTAGCGCAGTAAATGCTCGAGCAGGAGCATTAATTAGCGCTCCACTTGTAATCTGGCCCTTAATTGGGGCTCTGTGATTTTATTAACAATGTCATATATAATATAATCAATAAACCCCTGGGGAGGCATGGAGTTTATGCTTAAAGTGCTGCACTATTTTTTTTTTTATGTGGTTCAACTGTAATACATTTTAGTAGATAGGACATTTCATTTGATATTAGTAAATTCTATGATAAAACTCAGCTTTGAGCGGGGCTGCGGATACAGCATCCAATCATATGCACGCTGCATGTAAACTCATATATATGTGCATTTATTTATGGTTATTGTGTAACATATAGGGTGACCAAATTGCCGCTTTAAGAAGGGACAAATAGGAAAAATACGTATGTCAGGGTTCTTATAATGGAACATTATTCAAAACATTTCTTTAAACAGCCCTGACATATGTATTTTTCATGTGTCCCTTTTTAAAGCGGCAATATGATAGTTAGTAACATATGATCTAAGTATGGTTATTGTGTAACATAAAGGGTGACCAAATTGCCGCTTTAAGAAGGGACAAATATGAAAAATACGTATGTCAGGGTTCTTATAATGGAACATTATTCAAAACATTTCTTTAAACAGCCCTGACATATGTATTTTTCATGTGTCCCTTTTTAAAGCGGCAATATGATAGTAACATATGATCTAAGTATTTAAAATCCTAACATCCTTGGATTATATTCAAAAAATCAAGAAGCATAAACTTTTGTACTCACCACAAATTCTCTTCCATTTAATTCCATTTTTTCCAGTGCAGCTATGCATTCTTGCATTCCAAACTACAAACAGAAATATAAAATACTTGTTTCAGTACACTGTTTTTTTTTTTAAATGCACATGAATTATTAAATCTAAACTGAATATTTTACACAGCATTAAGCAAGAAATAATATCCCTTAATTATCTTTCATACATTCCAGTTTTATCTCCCCAATGCAGAGGATGTGGTTTAAGCAGACAAATATGTTATTGCATCACTGTTACTCAAGCACAGCGGTGTTAGGACATGCCAGAGAATCACAAATTTCTTAGGGATCCTGTCTTAATTATGAGAAGGTTTGTGAAAGTCTGTTATATGTTTATGGTAGTGACCTATTAATTAATTACAGTATTTTTTTAATTAAAATAATGTTCATTGCTGTGTGTTTAAAGGGATAGGAAAGTACAATTAAACTTGCATGATTCAGATAGAGCATGTCATTTTAAGACACTTTTAAAATCACTTCTATTTTCAAATGTGTTTCGTTCTCTTGGTAATTATTGTTGAAAAAGAATACGCATATATTATACACTAGTGGGAGCTAGCTGCTGATTGGTGCCTGCACACATTTGTCTCTTGTGATTGGCTAACTAGATGTGATCAGCTAACTGCTAGTAGTGCAATGCAGCTCCTTCTGCAAAGGATAACAAGAGAATGAAGCAAATTTGATAATAGAAGTAAATTGGAAAGTCGTCTAAATTTGTATGTTCTATCCAAATCATGAAAGAAAAATATTGGGTTTCCTGCCCCTTTAACCAATAAACAGTGTTCTGTACATAGGAGGTCTAATCATAGACTTCATTAACTATGAACTGAATGAAAGACAAGTTAACAATGTAAGATTGTTTCTCCATTTATAACTATTGCTTACTGGCTTTATCATGAGAAATAAGATAAGAGGAGATAAGTTATCAGGATTTTAAACATGGTGGAACCTTAGTTACAACATGGCTGCGCCCATTACTTCAAAGAGCCTAAGAGCTAGATTACAAGTGGAGTGCATTCAATAGCATAGAGTGTGTCCTTTTGCATTTGGTCTTGCGTTAGGAATTACACACAATCTTTTATTACAAATGGAAAGTTAAAAATTTTAACCAGATGATCTTAAAGGGCCATAATACCCAAATGTTTAAACACTTGAAAGTGATGCAGTATAGCTCTAAAAAGCTGACTAGAAAATATCACCTGAACATCTCTATGTAAAAAAGAAAGATATTTTACCTCAAAAATTCCTCAGTAGCCACATCCCATTGTAAAGGACTTCTAAGCAGCAAATCAGTAGGTCTGTCCTGGGACAGCGGAAGGAGCGAGCTTACGTGCACACTCATCTTATTTCCCTATTCAGCTTAAGGAAGTTTACAATGAAATCTCATGAGAGTTAAGTGAAATCTCATGAGTCACAGTAAAAGAGTTCATGACCTCAGCACTGTTGATGCTGATTGGCTACTGTTCATTTCTTCATTTTTTATTTTGTTTTACCTGCAGCTGGGCTGCATCTGAGTATAACTTTTTACACAGAACTTACTCTGCTGAGCTGAGGAGATTGTGAGGTAAAATATCTTCCTTTTTTACATAGAGATTCTCAGGTGATATTTTCTGTCATCTTTTTACAGTTATGCTGCATCAGTTTCAAATGATTTAGCATATGAGTATTATGTCCCTTTAAGTCTGAAAATTTGGAACATAAAACCCCAAAAATGTATTTCATGATTGAGACAGAGAAAACATTTTTAAATTTGTTTCTAGCGTACTTCTATTATCAAATTTGCTTTGTTCTGATGTTATTCTTTGTTGAAGAGATATCTAGATAGGTAGCGTGCACGTCTGGAGCTAGGGTTGTCACCTCGGCCATGTTTTCCTGGACACTTATGAGTTACACATGCTGCAGGGTATGCAGGGAGGAACATGAATAGTGCTGTCCAGGATCACTAATTAGGTGCTGACCAGGAGTGCAATTCATGTTCCCCTCTGCACACCCTGCAGCATGTGTAACTCATAAGTGTCCAGGAAAACATGGCTGAGGTGGCAACCCTATCTGGAGCACCACATGACAGGAAACAGTGCTGCCATCTAGTGCTCTTGCTAATGGATAACATTCTTGAAAATCTGCTGCCAGTGCTGCAGACACGTGCACACTCCTGAGCTTACCTTCTTGCTTTTCAACAAAGGATACCAAAAAATGAGAACATTTGATAATAGAAGTAAATTGAAAAGTTGTTTAAAATTGTAGGCTCTATCTCAGAGGTTTTCAAAGCTTTCCTCAGGGCTCCCTAACAGGCCATAATTTTAGGATATCTGAACTGGAGCACTGGTGAAATAATTAGCTCATTAGTAAACATGGTTATTGACCTGCTCTCACCCAAGGTAATCCTGAAAATCTGTCCTGTTAGAGAGGCCTGAGGACAGGTTTGAAAACCCCTAATAATTTGGAGTTTTTATGTCCCTTTAACATGGCAAAAAATTATCTGCCAATGGCATCAATAATAAATAAAAATTGCATATTGTTTATTACAACTGATCTTACGCTGTGGTAACACAAGCTGCAAAATGGGTTGATAAAACAATAACCCTATGTTTTTTGGTAAAGCCAACCCAATTCTTAAAATGTGTTTTTAAAAGTTCATTAAACACCTACAGATTTTAATATAAAATGTTTAATTATACTTAGCAAAAGCAACTTTCCAGTATACTTTCATTATTTATTTTGTCCCCTTTTCTTGTCATTTAAGTCTGAAAATTGTGGGCTTTCCAATTCCTATTAAAAGGGCTATATTCCACACACTCATTGGCTGCACACTCCAGTGACTTATTTAAAGCTGTCCCTGATTGGCCACAGCAGAGAATGAAACCTAGGTTACAACATGGCGGCACTCCTTTCATTTTGAGCACCAAACGTTTACATTTTTTTTTAGTGTTTAATGCGCCTTTAAGAATTACTCTGACTTAAATGGGCATTAGAAAAGCCGAGTTTTACCAACTTCAGACAATAGTTTCAATAACATAATAAATGTAAAGCTCTGATATTTTTGTGTGTGTGCAAACAAAACGCATTGGGAACATTCCTCCTTGCTCAGAATAAAACATGCTAATATATATATGCAAAAAAAAGAGGTTAGACAAGAACTACTTGACCTATTTAATTCTTTTTTTTACTTACCCTGTTAAAAAAACAACAAACTTTAACTAGAATTCATTTCTGAAACTCTTCCCCCCCCCCCCCCATTTATTTAGCCTGTATCATTACTTTACTCTGTTTTATATTCTGTTTCTTATTAAATCCAGTAAGATAACATTTATTACTGGATGTCACAAGCATTTAAAAGTTATGTCAGATCTTAATATCCTGTAGTTAAAAACATCAAATGATGATTGTTTTGACTCAATTAAATGTTGTTCAATAAAGTACTGTTTGCTTTTTTTTATTATTTGTAACATGTAAAAGTTTTTTAAGTTGTGTAAACTCATTATAGTTAGCAATTTAACACATATATATAGCAGCTTAACAATAGATGTTAATTCATTTTTGGATGAATGCTAAAATAAAAAAATGTTTAAAGGGACAGTCTAGTCAATATTAACCCCATAGTGACCACAACACTTTCCATTGTTTTACCGTTTGGGACCAGGGCTATTTATACATTTCTGGGGTGTTTGTGTTTAGCTGTAATTTTCCTCTTACTCATTTACTGTACTCACACATATTTTATATTGTTTTTCTCACCATTAAATTGACTTTATAAAGATACCATTATTTTTTATCATATCTTATAATTTACTATAAAAGTTTTTATAAAAATACCAAAAACACCCATGCTGAATAGTTTCTAAATGTTGTCCTGAGTTTAGAAATACCCAATGTTTACATGTTCTTTGCTTTTATGTGTGCAAGTTATAGGGCAATAAGTACAAGTAGCACTTTGCTATTTCCAAACTATTTTTTTTTTCTCAAAATTAGCGATAGGTACATTTTATCACTGATATCTGTCAGGAATCCCTGAATAACCCTTCACATGTATATATTTTTTTTAAATAAGACAGCCTAAGGTATTAAACTTGGGGTATTTTGACTCTTTTAATGCAACCATTTAACCACCAATCTATGCCAACATTTGAAAAAAATAGAAAAAGTGGTGATTTTTTGACAAAATAAAAATTTAAGAATATATTTACTGAGAACGTTAAGGGTTACTGCCAAATAACACCCCAATATGTGTTCAGCAACATCTCCTGATAGTTGTCGGGTTCTCTGGGGGATAAAAGGCCTTATTTTTAGGGGGCACATTCTAGTTTTCTGACTTGGAATTTTCACATCTGTCATCATGCACCCATGTCCTATTTAGGACATTTCTGAAGCCGGCCAATGTAATTTACCCCCATCAAACCATATATTTTTTAAATGAGACACCCTAGGGTATTTTAAAAAAACCCCTGTTATTTTAACACTTTACATGCACTAATTCAACCACCAGTCTTTGTCAAACTATTGGGCAGTCATTTGTTTGTGTTATTTTTTACAAACATTGTACTTTAGGCATGGATTTTTAGCTCCTGCTATGTGTTACTGCCAAAGAAGACCCCAATATGTGGTCAGCAGCATCTCTTGAGTACAGTGATACCAGCTATGCATAGGTTTGTTGGCTTGTTTGGGGGGTGCAATGCCAAACTTCTGACATGTGTTTGTGATTTTTTTCACATTTAACATATCTTCTTTGCCTATCTTCTTTTTGGGGGCCTTTTTACATATCCCAATTTATTTGTTTGCCATGAATGTGCATATATTTAAAAAGTTGACACCCCAATGTATTTTATATGGAGTGTTTTGATGCCTTTGATGCAACTGTTTTAGCTAAAAAAAATGGAGAAAATGCATGGTGGTAATTTTTCAATTTTCATTTTTACACACACATTGCTTTTTGACTATAATTTAGGAGAGACTGTTGTAAGTTATTGCAAGTCAACACTCCAGGTTGTTTTCTGCAAGACCCCCTGAGTACACCCTTACCCCCCCATGCATAGGTTTGACAGGGGTTTTGGTAAAATACAGCACCAATTTTAGAACTTAAAAAAATAGAACAGGGAAATGTAAAAATCTGGCACAGTAAAAGTAATCCCCCCCAAAGCTCAGTAACAGTAAACGTATCCAACACCCCCCCCCCCCGCAAATGTATTTTTTTTTTAGCATTCTGCTTTGCCACAGTAGGGGGGATTTTGAAAATAAAATGGGTAGCCCCAACTCTGCTCTCTCCCATCACCGCCCGGGGAGCAGGTGCATCCTGGTACAAAATCCCCAAAATGACCTGAAGCTGAAACTCTATAAAAGTCAGTTTCATTTCTGGGTTTGCTTTTTTGAACAACAAAAAAGCATTGTGGGTTGCAATCTGCATTAAGTAAATTGCAACCTTTTTGTACCAGGCCGTTGTCTTCCGCATAATTAGGTAGGGCTGCAGCAGCTGATCTGCTAGATCAACCCCACCCATAAGCCGGTTATAAGCCTTGTTGCACACTGGCTTTATTGTGCTCTCAGCTCTGCCACGTACAGAGACCTACACAGTCCTTTCTGTGTGGATGGTGGGAAGAAAGGACACATACTTCTTGACTCTGTACTTAACTGCCAACAGCTCCTCTTGGCGCAGAGCTGAGGTCTCCCCCCTTCATAGCCGAGTGTGTGCAAGTTGTCCTAGGAAACCTGCAGGGTTCTCTCGAATTGTACCGCAAGCTACTATATCAAAACAATACAGTAGCTTGAACAAAAGGATACTTGTATAAAAATTGTCACATACAAGTGGTACTGTTTGTTCATCAGGGGTAAAATTTGGTCTCAGACAATCTTGCCAGTGGTTCCCATATGTTCTGTCAATTTCTAAAAACTGCTTGGAAAACAGCAGACCTGTCTTTTGCCTTATGGGGCATGGAATAAAGGACCTGCCATGTCCCAATACTAATCCAATCAGCAAAAAGGTTATTCCAGCCTCCAAAGTTTAAAAAAAACTTTATTGTTTCACATAGGGTCCATAGAAAAAGAAATACAACGTTTCAGGCCTGCTAAAAGCCCTTAGTCATGTACATGACTAAGGGCCTATAGCAGGCCTGAAACATTGTATTTCTTTTTCTATGGACCCTATGTGAAACAATAAATGTTTTTTTTTTAAACTTTGGAGGCTGGAATAACCTTTTTGCTGATTGGATTCCCATATGTTCTGGGCAGCCTGGAGGGTCATGGTGGATATCATTTCCCTCGTATACCTGGAAGGCCTGAGTATACCTAGTCTTGCTCTCACAGAGCTTATACACCTTTACTCCATACCTGGATCGCTTGGAAGGAATATACTTTTTGAATCCCAGCCTTCCCTTATACTTCATCAGGGATTCATCCACACATCTATTCCTTCCAGGTGTATAAGCCTCTGCAAACCTGGCAGTAAAGTGGGTAATCAGGGGGTGGATTTTATACAGCCTGTCAAACTCAGATGCTCCCTAGGGGGGCACAGGCTGTTGTCGCTGAAGTGTGTGAAATGTAGACTCATTTCATACCTCTTCCTCGACATACTCTGGGAGAAAATGGGGGTAGAGCAAATAGGGCTTCTGCTCCAGTAGGAGCGGATGGAGGGTTTCTTTATGATGCCCATCAGCATAGTCAAGGCCCAGATTTTTTTAAAATTCTGGTACATCGATGGGGGCCCATTACTGCTTTGCCAAAAAGTCTCAGGCTTTTCAGCATGGAACTGATGGGCATATAAATTAGTTTTGGCGACAATGTTCCCCAATAAATCATCGCCCAGAAACACCTCCATAAACTGTTGGGGGCTAAATCCTGCCTAATCCACATTGATGCCAGGATTTACAGTAAAGGGTGGGATATCTGGCCTCTGGTGATGAGGCGTTACCGACTCTTCAGCAGCAACACATCTAGCAGAGGGGCTAGCAGCCACAGATACATCACTATCAGTTAAGACTGTATCTAATGATGTATCTAAACATATGACAGGGTAAAAATTGGGGTCTGAGTCAGACATAGAGGTGTCTGACTCTGACACAAGGATAGCATAGGAAGGATAGCATACACCTCCTCAGCAATATATGTTCTCTGTGACATGATTTATTTTTTATCTGTCACAGAGAAAACAAAAATACTAAAAAAAAATCAACACAAAATTTTAATTAACTAACGGCTAGATTACGAGTTTTGCGTGATGAGTGAAAAAGCCTCATAACGCTGCTTTTTCACTACCGCTGCTATTATGAGTCTTGTAGGTACAGCTGTACCACACACTATTTTGGCCTTAAAGGGCCACTAAACCAAAATCTTTCTTTCATGATTCAGATAGAGAATATAAATTTAAACAACATTACAATTTACTTCCATTATTTATTTTGCTTCATTTTTAAAATATCCTTAGTTGAAGAAAAAGCAATGCACATGGTGAGCCAATCACACAAGGCTTCTATGTGCAGCAACCAATCAGCAGCTAGTGAGCATATCTAGATATGCTTTTCATCAAAGAATATCAAGAGAATAAAACAAATTAGATAATATAAGTAAATTTGAAAGATGTTTAAAATTGCATTCTCTTTCTAAATCAGAAAAGAAAAAATGAGGGTGGCATGTCCCTTTAACACAACGTAACTACCGCACCTTTCAAAAAGTCATTTTTCAATGGGACTTCCATAGCGCCGGTATTACGAGTTTTGCCTGGGAGGCCAAAAAATGAGTGGTACAGCCTATACCGACAAGATTCGTACCACCATCTAAAGTCAGTAGTTATGGGTTTTGCGCTACAAAGCTGTAGCATAAAACTCATAACTAAAGTGTTACAAAGTACACTAACACCCATAAACTACCTATTAATCCCTAAACCGAGGCCCTTCCGCATCGCATACACTATAATAAAATGATTAACCCCTAATCTGCTGCTCCGGACATCACCACCACTATAATAAACATATTAACCCCTAAACCGCTGCACTCCCGCATCACAAACACTAGTTAAATATTATTAACCCCTAATCTGCCGCCCCAATGTAACCGCTGCCACTATACTAAAGTTATTAACCCCTAAACCTAACCCTAAGTCTAACCCTAACACCCCTAACTTTAATATAATTAAAATAAATCTAAATAAAAATTACTATCATTAACTAAATAATTCCTATTTAAAACTAAATACTTACCTATAAAATAAACCCTAAGCTAGCTACAATATAACTAATAGTTACATTGTAGTTATCTTAGGTTTTATTTTTAATTCACAGTTAAGTTTGTATTTATTTTAACTAGGTAGACTAGTTAGTAAATAGTTATTAACTACTTACTAACTACCTAGTTAAAATAAATACAAATTTACCTGTAAAATAAAACCTAACCTGTCTTACACTAACACCTAACATTACAATTAAATAAATTACATTAAATACAATTAACTAAATTACAAAAAATAAACACTAAATTACACAAAATAAAAAAGAAATTATCAAATATTTAAACTAATTACACCTAATCTAATAGCCCTATTAAAATAAAAAAGTCCCCACCAAATAAAAAAACCCTAGCCTAAACTAAACTGCCAATAGTCCTTAAAAGGGCCTTTTGCGGGGCATTGCCCCGAAGTAATCAGCTCTTTTACCTGTAAAAGCTCCCCATTGCCCTGAAAAGGGCATTTGGATGGGCATTGCCCTGAAAGGGGCATTTAGCTCTTTTTCTGTGCCCAAAACCCTAATCTAAAAATAAAACCCAACCAATAAACCCTTAATGAAACCTAACACTAACCCCCGAAGATCCACTTACAGTTTTTGAAGACCTCGCCAAATGCCGACAGTGTACACTGTGAAATACTTGTGCAATGCTGCCCCCTGCTCACTGACGGCCAATTGGCTGCTAGTAGAGGGTGTCAATCATCTCAAACGGATTAAATCGGGATGATCTCAGTCCGCCAGAAGTTAAGGAGCTGCGATCTTATGACCGCTGCTTCTTAACTTCCGTTTCTGGCGGACCAGAAACGATTGGCATAGAAAGCAGCATCCGCTGCTTGATAAATCTACCCCATGGAATGAAAATATGATTTCTTATAACCATTTCAAACATAATCCATTACTGGGTTGGAATTTTATTATATGTATATAACTCCATCTGTTGTGTAAAACTGTCAGCTAGCACTATGTGCTGCATTTATTATGGAGGGGAGGCCTGTTTTGAAGCCCATGTGGTGCTTGTCGCAACCAACAGCAATCATTTGCTCAGAGTGATTAACAGGGCCTGCTCTTGCATGATTGGTCGAGTGAGAGTAGGAGGCGGTGCCACACAAGAACTTTCTTGTGCAAACATAATTTCAGACAGAGGACAAACGTTCAATAAATGGAGCCGTATGAGTACAATTTTGGAACTTATATATTTATCTTTGTCTAATAACCAAATATTTATGGTTTATGTTCTGCTTGGGAACAGCAATGCCTCCAGCTCCTGAACAGGGCTTTGCCTATGTATTTAACCCTCTGCAGGTATTAAACTCATAGGCCTAGATTTAGAGTTTTGTCGGTAACGACCCGCGTAGCTAACGCCGGCTTTTTTCTGGCCGCACCATAAAAATAACTCTGGTATTGAGAGTCCACAAAAAGGCTGCGTTAGGCTCCAAAAAAGGAGCGTAGAGCATTTTTAACGCAGCTTCAACTCTCGATACCAGAGTTGCTTACGGACGCGGCCAGCCTCAAAAACGTGCTCATGCACGATTCCCCCATAGGAAACAATGGGGCTGTTTGAGCTGAAAAAAAACCTAACACCTGCAAAAAAGCCGCGTTCAGCTCCTAACGCAGCCCCATTGTTTGCTATGGGGAAACACTTCCTACGTCTGCACCTAACACCCTAACATGTACCCCGAGTCTAAACACCCCTAGCCTTACACTTATTAACCCCTAATCTGCCGCCCCCGCTATCGCTGACCCCTGCATATTATTATTAACCCCTAATCTGCCGCTCCGTAAACCGCCGCTACGTACATTATCCTTATGTACCCCTAATCTGCTGCCCCTAACACCGCCGACCCCTATATTATATTTATTAACCCCTAATCTGCCCCCCTCAACGTCGCCTCCACCTGCCTACACTTATTAACACCTAATCTGCCGAGCGGACCTGAGCGCTACTATAATAAAGTTATTAACCCCTAATCCGCATCACTAACCCTATAATAAATAGTATTAACCCCTAATCTGCCCTCCCTAACATCGCCAACACTTAACTTCAAACATTAACCCCTAATCTGCCGACCGGAGCTCACCGCTACTATAATAAATGTATTAACCCCTAAAGCTAATTCTAACCCTAACCCTAACACCCCCCTAAGTTAAATATAATTTAAATCTAACGAAATTAATTAACTCTTATTAAATAAATTATTCCTATTTAAAGATAAATACTTACCTGTAAAATAAATCCTAATATAGCTACAATATAAATTATAATTACATTGTAGCTATTTTAGGATTAATATTTATTTTACAGGCAACTTTGTAATTATTTTAACCAGGTACAATAGCTATTAAATAGTTAAGAACTATTTAATAGTTACCTAGTTAAAATAATTACAAAATTACCTGTAAAATAAATCCTAACCTAAGTTACAATTAAACCTAACACTATACTATCATTAAATTAATTAAATAAAATACCTACAATTACCTACAATTAAACCTAACACTACACTATCAATAAATAAATTAAATACAATTCCTACAAATAACTACAATGAAATAAACTAACTAAAGTACAAAAAATAAAAAAGAACTAAGTTACAAAAAATAAAAAAATATTTAGAAACATAAGAAAAATATTACAACAATTTTAAACTAATTACACCTACTCTAAGCCCCCTAATAAAATAACAAAGACCCCCAAAATAACAAAATGCCCTACCCTATTCTAAATTACTACTCAAAGCTCTTTTACCTTACTAGCCCTGAACAGGGCCCTATGCGGGGCATGCCCCAAGAAATTCAGCTCTTTTGCCTGTAAAAAAAAACATACAATACCCCCCCCCAACATTACAACCCACCACCCACATACCCCTAATCTAACCCAAACCCCCCTTAAATAAACCTAACACTAAGCCCCTGAAGATCTTCCTACCTTATCTTCACCCTACCAGGTTCACCGATCCGTCCTGAAGAGCTCCTCCGATGTCCTGATCCAAGCCCAAGCGGGGGGCTGAAGAGGTCCATGATCCGGCTGAAGTCTTCATCCAAGCGGGAGCTGAAGAGGTCCATGATCCGGAGGAAGTCTTCATCCAAGCGGGAGCTGAAGAGGTCCATGATCCGGATGAAGTCTTCTATCAACGGCATCTTCAATCTTCTTTCTTCCGGATCCATCTTGCAGACCTCCGACGCGGAACATCCTCTTCTCCCGACGCCTACTAGCCGAATGACAGTTCCTTTAAGGGACGTCATCCAAGATGGCGTCCCTCGAATTCCGATTGGCTGATAGGATTCTATCAGCCAATCGGAATTAAGGTAGGAATATTCTGATTGGCTGATGGAATCAGCCAATCAGAATCAAGTTCAATCCGATTGGCTGATTCGATCAGCCAATCAGATTGAGCTTGCATTCTATTGGCTGTTCCGATCAGCCAATAGAATGCGAGCTCAATCTGATTGGCTGATTGGATCAGCCAATCGGATTGATCTTGATTCTGATTGGCTGATTCCATCAGCCAATCAGAATATTCCTACCTTAATTCCGATTGGCTGATAGAATCCTATCAGCCAATCGGAATTCGAGGGACGCCATCTTGGATGACGTCATTTAAAGGAACCGTCATTCGTCGTTCAGTCGTCGGGCAGGATGGATGTTCCGCGTCGGAGGTCTTCAGGATGCTGCCGCTTCGCTCCGGATGGATGACGATAGAAGATGCCGCCTGGATGAAGACTTCAATCGGATGGAAAACCTCTTCTGCCCCGCTTGGATGAAGACTTCGACCGGATCATGGACCTCTTCAGCCCCCCGCTTGGGCTTGGATCAGGACATCGGAGGAGCTCTTCAGGACGGATCGGTGAACCTGGTAGGGTGAAGACAAGGTAGGAAGATCTTCAGGGGCTTAGTGTTAGGTTTATTTAAGGGGGGTTTGGGTTAGATTAGGGGTATGTGGGTGGTGGGTTGTAATGTTGGGGGGGGGTATTGTATGTTTTTTTTTACAGGCAAAAGAGCTGAAATTCTTGGGGCATGCCCCGCAAAGGGCCCTGTTCAGGGCTGGTAAGGTAAAAGAGCTTTTAACTTTAGTAATTTAGAATAGGGTAGGGCATTTTGTTATTTTGGGGGTCTTTGTTATTTTATTAGGGGGCTTAGAGTAGGTGTAATTAGTTTAAAATTGTTGTAATATTTTTCTTATGTTTGTAAATATTTTTTTATTTTTTGTAACTTAGTTCTTTTTTTTTTTTGTACTTTAGTTAGTTTATTTCATTGTAGTTATTTGTAGATATTGTATTTAATTAATGTATTGATAGTGTAGTGTTAGGTTTAATTGTAGGTAATTGTAGGTAGTTTATTTAATTAATTTAATGATAGTGTAGTGTTAGGTTTAATTGTAACTTAGGTTAGGATTTATTTTACAGGTGATTTTGTAATTATTTTAACTATTTTAGCTATTAAATAGTTCTTAACTATTTAATAGCTATTGTACCTGGTTAAAATAATTACAAAGTTGCCTGTAAAATAAATATTAATCCTAAAATAGCTACAATGTAATTATAATTTATATTGTAGCTATATTAGGATTTATTTTACAGGTAAGTATTTAGCTTTAAATAGGAATAATTAATTTAATAAGAGTTAATTAATTTCGTTAGATTTAAATTATATTTAATTTAGGGGGGTGTTAGTGTTAGGCTTAGACTTAGCTTTAGGGGTTAATACATTTATTAGAATAGCGGTGAGCTCCGGTCGGCAGATTAGGGGTTAATAATTGAAGTTAGGTGTCGGCGATGTTAGGAAGGGCAGATTAGGGGTTAATACTATTTATTATAGGATTAGTGAGGCGGATTAGGGGTTAATAACTTTATTATAGTAGCGGTGCGGTCCGCTCAGCAGATTAGGGGTTAATAAGTGTAGGCAGGTGGAGGCGAAGTTGAGGGGGGCAGATTAGGGGTTAATAAATATAATATAGGGGTCGGCGGTGTTGGGGCAGCAGATTAGGGGTACATAGCTATAATGTAGCTGGCGGCGCTTTGCGGTCGGCAGATTAGGGGTTAATTATTGTAGGTAGCTGGCGGCGATGTTGTGGGGGGCAGATTAGGGGTTAATAAATATAATATAGGGGTCGGCGGTGTTAGGGGCAGCAGATTAGGGGTACATAAGGATAACGTAGGTGGCGGTCGGCAGATTAGGGGTTAAAAAAATTTAATCGAGTGGCGGCGATGTGGGAGGGCCTCGGTTTAGGGGTACATAGGTAGTTTATGGGTGTTAGTGTACTTTAGAGTACAGTAGTTAAGAGCTTTATGAACCGGCGTTAGCCCAGAAAGCTCTTAACTATTGACTTTTTCCTGCGGCTGGAGTTTTGTCGTTAGAATTCTAACGCTCACTTCAGACACGACTCTAAATACCGGAGTTAGAAAGATCCCATTGAAAAGATAGGATACGTAATTTACGTAAGGGGATCTGCGGTATGGAAAAGTCGCGGCTGAAAAGTGAGCGTTAGACCCTTTTTTGAGTGACTCCAAATACCGGCGGTAGCCTAAAACCAGCGTTAGGAGCCTCCAACGCTGGTTTTCACGGCTACCGCCAAACTCCAAATCTAGGCCATAGTTAGCAATGGTCAGTATTGCAAAAGTGACATGATCTATCAAATTTATTGAACAATAATGTTTTCATTCTTGACATAAATAATCTTTTAAGTCATTAGTATTTAAATGTAATGGTGTATACAGTTAGGTGGAGATTAACTGGCAGCTTGTATTAGGTTAACAAATTGTTTCTTGGTGTGACATCGGAAAATCTTATCTCGTGGCTTCTAAAGCAGAGCATGTGGGTATGAGAGCATATGGCATTGTAAAACCTCAAGTGAGTTTGTACAGCAGTTCTAAAATAGTTCATTGAGTTGCTACATAATGTATAAATATTGATTCATATAGTGTAACTATAAATATGCAGTGAAGTACATAAGTGAAAGAATTACAAAAAAATGTGCACCAAACACAAAATAAATACATGAAGTATCTGATAAAAAATTATTCAAATCAATATTAATACCTTAATGACCAGACCATTTTTCAATTTTCTTACCGTTAAGGACCAGGGCTGTTTTTACATTTCTGCGTTGTTTGTGTTTAGCTGCAATTTTCCTATTACTCATTTACTGTATCCACACATATTATATACCGTTTTTCTCGCCATTAAATTGACTTTTTAAAGATACCATTATTTTCATCAAATCATATAATTTACTATCAAAATAATTATAAAATATGAGTAAAAATTGAAAAAACTTAGACCCCCAAAAAATCTGTTACACATCTACAATCACAAAAATAGTTTCTAAATTTTGTCCTGCGTTTAGAAATACTCAGGGGCCTATTTAACAAAGGTCTGTCGGACCTGATCCTACAGTGCGGATCAGGTCCGACAGACCTCGCTGAATGCGGAGAGCGTATTCAGCATTCCACCAGCAGCTCTTGTGAGCTGCTGGTGCAACGCCGCCCCTTGCAGATTCACGGGCAATCGGCCGCTAGCAGGGGGGGTGTCAATCAACCCGATCGTACTCGATCGGGTTGAATTGCGGCGATGTCTGTCCGCCTGCTAAGAGCAGGCAGACAGGTTATGGAGCAGCGGTCTTTAGACCGCTGCTTCATAACTGGTGTTTCTGGCGAGCCTGCAGGCTCACCAGAAACACGGGCCCTCAAACTCCATATGGAGCTTGATAAATATGCCCCTCAATGTATATTTCATGCCATCATTTCACCGCCAAATGCGATAAAAAAAAAAACAAACTTTAACTTTTTCCCAAACCTTAGGTTTCTCACTGAAATCATTTACAAACAGCTTGAGCAATTATGGCACAAATGGTTGTAAATGCTTCTCTGGGATCCCCATTGTTCAGAAATAGCAGACATATGACTTTGGCATTGTTTTTTGGTAATTAGAAGGCCGCTAAATGTCACTGCGCACCACACTTGTATTATGAACAGCAGGGAAGGGATTAATTAGGTAGCTTGTTGGGTTAATTTTAACTTTAGTGTGGAGATCAGCCTCCCACCTGACACATCCCACACCCTGATCCCTCCCTAACCCCTCTCAAACAGCTCTCTTCCCTCCCCCACCCCCCAAAATGTCACCCCCATCTTAAGTACTGGCAGAAAGTCTGCCAGTATAAAAATAAGTTGTTTTTTTTTCTTTTCAAACACTCAAATAACTTAAAACATGAAAAAACATTTTTATTCCATTTTATTATTTATAATGGGCAAGATTACAATCGCCTTTTACGCAACAATCCTTTCCGCAACATAAAAGTTTAACAAAAAACTTCCAAAATACATTACAAAGTACAGTTACACTCATATTAACACTGTCTAATAAATATTATTTAAAAAAAAAAAAAAAAAAGTTATAAGCGCTCAAAGATAGAACAAAGCCGACAAAGGGATTTTTAATTGACAGTCACACATACACATACATAGAGAAACATGGATTTATATGTATAGAAATATGTTTAACTATGGAGATAATGGAAATATTTCACATTACAATCTTATACAGATTAAACAATATCTCAGAGGGATTTTTAAAGAGATATTCGCATATAGATCTCGAGATATCTAGACATATATATATATTCATATCATATCTCGCTATAAATAGATATATCAGTCAAAAAAGCATCACATATAAAGAGAAATATTTATTTAGAAATAAATAGAACATATTCCATTAAGAAAACATTTTTGCAATATGAAATATTTTTCGAGGAGAATACGTCATCGTATCGTATACAATCGGGTTAATTTTGAAGCTACCAATTTAGCATTGGTGATGAGGTTAAGCTGGGACACCCACTGAAATTAGCAGAGAAAGTGACACTTTCCCCTCCCCTGCATATAAAAAGGCCCATTATACAAACAAGAGAAAGCAGTTATTAGTCTACATCTAAAACTATGGGGCTTGGTTAAGAGTCTGAAAATCCGCATAATGTTATTTGAAAATAAGCAAAACTATACATTTTTACAAAAACATTCCCAGATGGGCTATATAAATGGATTATCTACAAAACATTTATGCAAATAAAAATCTAGTGTACAATGTCCCTTTAATTATACTGAATAGTTTTCTAGGCTATGTTTTGTCCTACTAAAAAATTAAAACAATTCTATTCTTAACTGCAAGACTTTTTTTTTTTCAGTCTTGAAATAAATTAACATACCAGCCAAGTATGAAAACTATTCAAAGACCTTATTTACTGCACTTGTTTTTCAATGGCCAAACCCCCCCCCCCCACACACACACACACACTACATGCCTTATCTAGAAGAGACAATCTGTTGCTAGAAGTATACACACAGCTTACCACTGTTGTTTTGTTAGCAAAACTTGCTAAATTTTTCAGAATTGTTTTCATATCTGCTAAAGCAGTTAGGGATATGCATGTAGCGCAAGTAGGCTTGTAAAGTCCATATTGAAGCCATGGAGGACAATTTATCAAAGGTCTTGCGTACCTGATCCGGCAGTGCGGATCAGGTCCGCAAGACCTCGCTGAATGCGGAGAGCAATATGCTCTCTGTATTCAGCATTGCACCAGCAGCTCACAAGAGCTGCTGGTGCAATGCCGCCCGCTGCAGACTCGCCGCCCGCTGCAGACTTTAGCGCATGAGCGAGTCATGGACGCGTATTGCTTCAGAATCGGTCTATTTGTGAACGCATGCGCAGTAACATTGTGTGACGTTTCAGAAAAGGGGTACCCTTTTTTTAATGCAAGATGAGCAATCTGCTTGAGTTTACATACACTTTAAATTAAAGGAAAACAGACCAAAATAAATAATGCAAGAATTAGCAATGTGTTTTTTTTGTTTGTTTTTTGCTATGTATAATTAATCATGTTAAACGGGTTCCCTGGATGTAAATATTATCGCCAATCATTATTAAATGGGTGTCATTGTCAACTTAAAAGAGGGAATTTAAAAAAACAAAACAAAAAAACTCCCCCCAAAAAATGAAATTTATGCTTACCTGATAAATGTATTTATTTCTTGACACGGTGAGTCCATGGATCATCATCAATAACTGTTGGGAATATCACTCCTGGCCAGCAGGAGGAGGCAAAGAGCACCACAGCAAAGCTGTTAAATATCGCTTTCCTACCCACAATCCCCCAGTCATTCGACCAAAGGGAAAGGAGAGAAAGGAAGTAACACAAAGTGCAGAGGTGCCTGAAGTTTATATAAAAAGAAACTGTCTGAATACAGGGTAGGCCGTGGACTCACCGTGTCAAGAAATAAATAAATTTATCAGGTAAGCATAAATTTAGTTTTCTTTCTAATGACATGGCGAGTCCACGGATCATCATCAATTACTGTTGGGAACCAATACCCAAGCCAGAGGACACAGATGATAAGGGAGGGACAAGACAGGAACCTAAACAGAAGGCACCACTGCTTGAAGAACCTTTCTCCCAAAAGAAGCCTCAGCTGAGTCAAAGGTATCGAATTTATAGAATTTGGAAAAAGTGTTCAAAGATGACCAAGTTGCAGCCTTGCAAATCTGTTCCACAGAAGCTTCATTTTTGAAGGCCCAGGAAGAAGAAACAGCCCTTGTGGAATGAGCTGTGATTTTCTCGGGAGGTTGCTGTCCAGCAGTCTCATATGCCAAGCGAATAACGCTCTTCAGCCAAAGGGAAAGTGAAGTAGCCGTAGCTTTCTGACCCTTGCGTTTTTCAGAAAAGCAAACAATGCAGAAGACTGACGAAAGTCCTTAGTTGCCTGCAAATAAAATTTTAGCGCTCGCACAACATCCAGATTATGTAACAAGCGTTCTTTGTGAGATGAAGGATTAGGACACAAAGAAGGTACAACAATTTCCTGATTAATATTCTTGACCGAAACAACCTTGGGCAGGAAACCAAAGTTAGTATGCAGAACCACCTTATCAGAGTGAAATAGAAGATAAGGGGAATCACACTGTAAAGCAGAGTTCAGAAACTCTCCGAGCAGAGGAAATAGCAACAAGAATCAAAACTTTCCAAGATAACTTAATATCTAAAGAATATAGGCTCAAACGGAGCCTGTTGTAAACGTTTAAGAACAAGGTTAAGACTCCATGGAGGAGTAACAGGTTTAAACACAGGCCGAATTCTAACCAAGGCTTGACCAAACGATTGCACGTCTGCCACATCCACCAAGCGCTTATGTAACAAAATAGACAATGTCAAAATCTGACCCTTTAGAGTACTTGGCGACAAACCCTTCTCTAGACCATCCTGGAGAAAGGACAAAATCCTAGGAATCCTTACTCTACTCCAAGAGTATCCTTTGGATTCACACCAATACAAGTATTTATGCCAGATCTTAAGGTAAATCCTGTGAGTCACATGCTTACCTGAATCAAGGTCTCAATGACCGACTCTGAAAATCCATGCTTAGATAAAACTAAGCGTTCAACCTCCAAGCAGTCAGCTTCAGAGAAACGAGATTTGGATGGAGGAAGGAACCCTGAAGTAGAAGGTCCATCTTCAGAGGCAGTCTCCAAGGTGGAAAGGATGACATTTCCACTAGGTGTGCATACCAAATCCTGCAAGGCCACGCCGGGGCTATGAGATTACAGACGCTTGCTTGATTCGAGCAATGACTCTTCGAAGGAGAGCGAATGGAGGAAACAGGTATGCTAGACTGAAGTTCCAAGGAACTGCCAGAGCAACGATCAGAAATGCCTGCGGATCTCTTGACCTCGAGCCGTATCTCGGAAGTTTGGCATTCTGAACAGAAGCCATGAGATCCAACTCCGACTGCCCTCATTTGAGGGTCAAGCTAGAAAACATCCGAATGAAGTTCCCAATCCCCCGGGATGAAAAGTCTGTCTGCTCAGAAAATCCGCTTCCCAATTGTCCACTCCTGGGATGTGGATCGCAGAAAGACAGCAGTTGTGGGTCTCTGCCCACTGAAAAATTCGGGGCACCTCTGTCATGGCCAAGGAACTCTGAGTTCCCCCCTGGTGGTTGATGTAGGCCACCGAGATTATGTTGTCTGACTGGAATCTGATAAACCGGGCTAAGGCTAACTGAGGCCAGGCCAGAAGAGCATTGAAGATTGCTCTCAGCTCCAAGATGTTTATGGGCAGGACTGACTCCTCCTGGGTCCATAAGCCTGAGCCTTCAATGAGTCCCATACTGCTCCCCAAACTAGAAGGCTGGCATCTGTGGTCACAATCACCCAGGAGGGTCTTCAGAAGAAAGTACCCAGGGAGAGATGATCTTGAGAAAGCCACCATGGAAGAGAGTCTATTGATGCCTGATCTATATCTACACACAGAGACAGGTCCATATAGTCCCCGTTCCATTGTCTGAGCATGCATAACTGCAGAGGTCTGATATGGAACCGAGCAAACGGAATGATGTCTATGGAAGCCACCATCAGACCGATTACCTCCATACATTGAGCCACTGGTGGCCATGGAGAGGACTGAAGGACAAAACAAGAGTAGAAAATCTTTTTTCTGACTTCTGTCAGAAAAATCTTCATTAACAGGGAGTCTATTATGGTCCCCAAAAATACAACGCTTGTAGCTGTAACCAGAGAACTTTTTTCCCGATTCACTTCCATCTGTGGGATCGAAGAAAAGACAACAAGATCTCTGTATGAGATTCTGCTTGCTGAAAAAATGGCACCTGAACCAGAATGTCGTCCAGATAAGGTGCCACTGCAATGCCCCAAGACAGCTAAAAGAGCCCCAGAACCTTTGAAAAAATTCTGGGAGCTGTGGCAAGGCCAAATGGAAGGGCCATGAACTGGAAATGATTGTCCAAAAAGGCTAATCTCAGAAACTTGCGATGGTCCCTGTGAATGGGAACATGAAGGTATACATCCTTTAGGTCTATGGTTGTCATGAACTGACCCTCTTGTACCAAGAGAAGAATGGAGCATATAGTCTCCATCTTGAAGGATGGCACTCTGGGAAACTTGTTTAAACAATTTAGATCTAGGATTGGTCAAAAAATTCCCTCCTTTTTGGGAACTACGAACAGATTCGAGTAAAATCCCAGACCCCTTTCCTGAAAGGGAAC
The DNA here is from genome assembly GCF_027579735.1 of Bombina bombina. Classification (NCBI taxonomy): domain Eukaryota; kingdom Metazoa; phylum Chordata; class Amphibia; order Anura; family Bombinatoridae; genus Bombina; species Bombina bombina. The sequence goes on along the minus strand of NC_069507.1, from coordinate 137,092,519 downwards.
TGAAACTATTACCCCAGGGTAGCAAGGTCCTTGACACAATGTAAGAACGCCTCTCTTTTTATTTGGTCTACAGATAATCTGGAGAGGAGAAACCTGCCTCTGGGAGGAAAAGATTTGAAGTCTATTTTGTATCCCTGGGAGACAATGTCCACTGCCCAGGAATCCGGTACATCTTTTATTCAAGCCTGGGAAAAAAGAGAGAGAGTCTGCTTCCTACAAGATCCGCTCCCGGATCAGGGGCCAACCCTTCATTCTGACTTGGAATCAGCTGAAGGCTGTTTAGATTGCTTTCCCTTATTCCAGGACTGGTTGGGCTTCCAGGAAGGCTTGGCTTGATCTTGCTTGGAGGAAGGGGAGGAAGACTTGCCTTTAAAGTTACGAAAGGAATGAAAATTACTCTGATGTCCCTTCTGCTTATTCTTGTTATCTTAAGGAAGAAAATAACCTTTCCCTCCAGTTATATCTGAGATCATTTCCGCCAAACCAGGTCCAAACAAGGTCTTACCCTTGTAAGGAATAATTGTAGTTAAAAGACAGACAAAAGGTTCTAGCACTAATGGTTAATCCTAATAAATAGTTCAGTAACTGTGGTACGGGTTTCCCTATTGCTTCTCTTAGCACAAATTGACCTCTTTCGGCCTTCCGTTACCAATATGCAAATGTCAGTTTGACAAGCCCCAAGGAAATGCAGTCCCAGCACAATATTATACAGTTATTGAGGGCAATATATGTTGCTTACCCGCTCCGTGCGGAAACAGTCACTGGCATATGTGTCTCGTCTCATCTATATGTCGGTCCACAGGAGTCTTGATGAACGGCTTTAAACCAAGCCTGGCTCCCTCCTCGATCACCTCTCGGACGACTTGATCACTTTGCCGCTGAAGTGTTTCTCCTCCTCATCTGTTTGTGCTCTGCTTGCGTCTCGGTCCTTCTGGGAAAACTCCCTTTTCGCTCACAGTCTGACGATTTACACCTGTGCTCACTCCTTTTTCCCCTATTGGTCCAATAGTTGCTTTCAAAAAAGCTGATCTATCTGTTTCATGTTGATACTATATACAAGATTTTAAATGTGAGCTGACAAGCTATAATAAAAGAGAAGTTTTATATAAACGAAAAATCGCCTGGTGATCCTCATTGACCGTTTTTGAAAGCAACTATTGGACCCTTGTAAGGAATAGCCATGAGCTTAGATTTAGATGAAACATCCGCAGACCAAGACTTCAACCACAAGGCCCTGCGTTCTAGGACTGCAAAACCAGAAATTTTGGCTCCCAGTTTAATAACCCGTAAGGAAGCATCTGTAATGAAGGAATTGGCTAACTTGAGAGCCATAATCCTGCCCATGATCTCATCAAAAGGGGTATCCGTCTGAAGAGATTCAGACAACGCATCAAACCAGTAAGCCACAGCGCTGGTAACAGTGGTGATACACACCGCAGGTTGCCATTGTAGACCCTGGTGGACATACATCTTTTTTAGTAAATCCTCCAATTTTTTATCCATTGGATCTTTAAAAGAACAACTATCCTCTATGGGAATAGCAGTCCTCTTGGCTAAAGTGGAGATCGCTCCTTCTACCTTAGGAACCGTCTGCCACGACTCCTTAATAGAATCCGCTATAGGAAACATCTTGTCATGTTCCGGTGTATATGCGCTCAGGACACAGACCCTCGGGGCAGTGGTAGAGAATTGGAGACAACGACCCCTGACCCGGGGAAGAGTATCCTGGATGTGGATAGATGATATTCTGTGATTCATAGTTGCAAGAAGTTATTGTAGAATTCATGGAGAGTGTAACATATGTATACAATATATTCTGGCTTCACTGTGACTTATAGTTGGTTAATAGGAGTAGCTGCAGGATTCATGAGAGAAAAATATAGCAATGTAGGATGTTCAGGCTTCAGAGTAAACTGGTACAAGATTGACTCATAGATGCAAACTAAGGTTTGTTGCAGGTTCACAGTACATAATATTATATAGAGCTGTATGTCAGTAATAAGCAGAGCAGCACAGGTGATAGACAAGTTGCAAGTTTAAGGCATTAAATACGGTTTGTGCATATATTGGAGAATCACAGGAAACTTTTTTAACTGAACACATAGATGCAGAGTTCTGAATATATTAACATATTTAGAGGAGGATATTTCAGCTATGATAACTTGTAGCAGAGAATAGTTATAAAGTTCTGAGTAAGATGCTGTTGTAGTAATTAGAGAGCGATTATAACCAAATGCATACTTGTAATTTAGAATAAAGTGCAGAGTTTTTTAAGTAGCAGTGTCCAGAAACAAAATGGAATTATATGGATACTTGCAATTAGATGATTTTAAGCATAGCTAAAAGGAAAGGCTGTAGCTTGAATATGCTGGTAAAATCCACGCAGGAACAGTCATAGACCTCTGTTGTTCTGGAACACAACTTTAAAGCTAATGCAATTCACATTAGGCCTGAGATGGTTTAAAAAGAGGCTGAGGGAATCAGGTGCATGAATGATTAATTAGGCAGGTAAGTTGAATGCAGATACTGCCCAAACAGCATGATTGTCAGTAGCAGGGAAGGCAGTCTTAAAGGGACAGTGATATCAGGCAGGCATATTTTACACATCTTCTTAAAAATAAGAGCTGGAGAAAAGGGAATACCGGGTCTTTCCAGTTCTCAAGCAATAATCAATGCAGCACTGTCAGGAACCGGAAAAACCTCCTCCACGGAGGGAACATCAAAGTATTTGTTCAATTTACTAGACTTTTTAGGATTGACTACGATAGTTATGTCGGAGTCGTCCAAAGTAGCCAAAACCTCCTTAAGTAATAAGCGAAGGTGTTCTAGCTTAAATCTCAAGGATACCACTTCAGCATCAGAAGAAGGAATTACACTGTCTGAGTCTGAAATTTCCCCCTCAGATGCTACCGACATGTCTTCTTCCTCAGGCTTATGGAAAGGGACACTCTGGAAAGCCAAAACTTTATCAGAAACCTTACTAACTGTTTCCTTAAATTTCCTTTTACGCCTTCCCTGCAACATGGGGAAAGCTGACTAAGCCTTAGATACCACAAGGGATACCTGGGAAGCAATGTCTTGTAGAGAAAATCCTACAGGATTGGAAGAGGAAATCCAGGGCACTGTATGTGGAGACTGAAAAAGTTGGGACGCTTGAGGAGAAATCTACGGCATATCTGCAACAGGAGACACCTGAACAGCATTTGCCTGGGATAATGGTGGCTCATGGTCAAATATTTTATCTCTATGACTTAAAGTTCTCTCAATGCATGAGGAACAAAAAGGAACTGGGGTTCCACCTGAGCATCAAAACATAACTGACAAGCAGCAACTTCGCCTAGGATAATGGTTTGAAAAGCCTCTTGATCCATCTTATGTAATAAATAAAGAAACAGTTTAAAAAATTATTTATTTGAAAATAAAAAATAAATGTGTACTGTGTATTTAAATAGAAATGTGTGTTAGCGCAACAAACCAAATAGACATCAGGCTACCTATACACCTCAGTAGCTTTACTGAGGTGCCTACCTGTCCTGCAGCTCACAGAGTGACTTCCCTAACAGAAGAAACAATCCCCTTTTCAAATACAGAGCGGTTACAGAGCCCTAACTGCCCAAAAAAACGGCTTACAACAGTAATCTCCATGACCAAAAGTTAAAGTATAAAAACTACTATAACACACTGAGCCACCATAAATCACCTCAGTCTCAATGCCCAAACTGCCTAAAAGAAACCCCAAACATGAAGGTTTAATAAAGTCCCATATTTAATAAAACAGCTTTTAGCTGTAACAAGTGCCAGCAATCTCCTTGTAAAAGAAAATTAAAATGGCACTTACTTGAAAGTGCTGTCCAGCAGCAGGACAGCTCACCTGGTTTGAGAGGGTGCAGCACCTCACATGGACCTGTGAATAAAGAAAAACTGAGTAAACCTACCCAGGTTTTCTAGTTAGGGCAGCAGATTCTTGAGAAAACTCAGTGAGGATTGTATCTCACAAGTTCTCAAGTGCTCAAAAGCCACCACTGCCCTACTGAAGAGGCTGATGTGGACTAGGCTAGACCCCAGAAAGTAATAGAGCAAGCTTATTCTGCTAAAAAAATAAATAAAATCTTGATTGAAGAAAACTTCTCATCAGACACCTAAACTTAACCTCCTCCTTGCACTACAGGCAAAGAGAATGACTGGGGGATTGTGGGTAGGGGAGAGCTATTTAAAAGCTTTGCTGTGGTGCTCTTTGCCTCCTCCTGCTGGCCAGGAGTGATATTCCCAACAGTAATTGATGATGATCCGTTGACTCACTGTGTCATTAGAAAGAAAACCTCATGTTCATGTGCTCAATAAACCAATTTTTCTTGTCATACAAGCACAGACATGTCCATCTCTATCAGTAAAGCAGAGGCAGTTTTCCATATCAGACAATGAGGAAGAACAAAACCAATAGTACAGTATTAGGATCAATGTAACGTTAAATAGCTTTTAAAGGGACATTCCAGCTAAAATTGTAATCCACATGGACGCATTTCAGTTTTGAATAGAAGCATTTTTGTAATATACATTTATTAGCAAAAATGCTTCTAATAAAAGCTATAGTGGTTTCAAAAGTGCACCGGTATTTTAAACACAGCACTTTCTCAGACAGCCTATGGTGCTTGTACCATCTGCTAATGACTCAGATTCAACTAGATTACGAGTTTTGCAATATGAGTGAAAAAGCATTGTTATGCTTCATAACGCTGCTTTTTCCCAAGTCTTGCAGGTATAGGTGTATCGCACACCTTTTTGGCTGTCACACAACGTCAGTACCGCACTTTTAAAAAAGTCCTATTTTCAATGGGACTCCCATAACGCCGGTATTACGGGTTTGCCTGGGAGGCCAAAAGGTGAGCGGTACACCCTATACTGACAAGATCCATACCGCCATCTTAAGTCAGTAGTTATGAGTTTTACTTTACAAAGCTGTACCATAAAACTCATAACTAAAGTGTTAAAAATTACCCTAACACCCATAAACTATCTATTAACCCCTAAAGCGAGGCGCTCCCGCATCGCAAATACTAAAATAAAATTATTAACCCCTAATCTCCTGCTCCGGACATCGCCGCCACTATTAAAATGTATTAACCCCTATTCCACCACTCCCCGACATTGTCGCCACTATAATAAACCTATTAACCCGGAAACCGCCACCCTCCCGCATTGCAAACACTATTTAAATATTATTAACCCTTAATCTGCTGTCCGCCCACACCGCCGCTATAATAAACCTATTAACCACTAAACCGCAAGCCCCCACAACAAAATATACTAAATTAAACTATTAACCCTTAAACCTCTGGCCTCCCACATCATTACATAAATATATTAACCCCTAACCCTAACCCTAAACCTAAAGTATAACCCTAACACCCCTAACTTAAATATGATTAAAATAAATCTAAATAAAACTTACAATTATTACCTAAATAATTCCTATTTAAAACTAAATACATACTTACCTATAAAATAAAACCTAAGCTAGCTACAAAATAACTAGTAGTTATAATATTGTAGCTATCTAAGGTTTTATTTTTATCTCTCAGGTAAGTTTGTATTTATTTTAACTAGGTAGACTAGTTAGTAAATAGTTATTAACTATTTACTAGCTACCTAGTTAAAATAAATACAAAGTTATCTGTAAAATAAAACCTTACCTGCCTTACACTAAAACCTAACATTACAATAAAATAAAATAAATTAATAAAATACAATTATCTAAATTACCAAAAAAAACAAAAACACTAAATTACACACAATAAAAAACGGAATTATCAAAAATAAAAACAAATTACCCCTAATCTAATAGCCCTATCAAAATAAAAAAGCCCCCCAAAATAAAAAAAAAACCTAGCCTACACTAAACTGCCAATGGCCCTCAAAAGGACCTTTTGTGGGGCATCGCCCCAAAGAAATCAGCCCTTGTACCTGTAAAAAAAAATACAAACACCCCCCAACAGTAAAACCCACCAACCACACAACCAAACCCCCAAATAAAATTCTATCTAAATAAACCTAAGCTAACCATTGCCCTGAAAAGGGCATTTGGATGGGCATTGCCCTTAAAAGAGCATTTAGCTCTTTTACGGTGCCCAAACCCTAAGCTAAAAATAAAACCCACCCAATAAACCCTTAAAGGGACAGTCAACACCAGAATTGTTGTTGTTTTAAAAGATAGATAATCCCTTAATTACCAATTCCCCAGTTTTGCATAACCAACACAGTTATAATTATACACGTTTTACCTCTGTAACTACCTTGTATCTAAGCCTCAGTAGACTGCCCCCTTATTTCAGTTCTTTTGACAGACTTGCATTTTAGCCAATCAGAGCTGACTCCATGGTAAATTCACGTGCATGAGCTCAATGTTATCTATATGAAACACATGAACTAATGCCATCTAGTGGTGAAAAACTATCAAAATGCATTTAGATTAGAGACAGCCTTCAAGGTCTAAGAAATTAGCATATGAACCTCCTAGGTTTAGCTTTCAACTAAGAATACCAAGAGAACAAAGCAAAATTGGTGATAAAAGTAAATTGAAAAGTTGTTTAAAATTACATTTCCTAGAGTGTGTGCTCCAGGCTTTCACTCCCGGTAGCTTGATTCTTGGCGGTTTTTCGCGCCTGGTTTCCCCTGGATTTGGGGAAGCTCTGCTACAGCTCAAGAAAAACATCCTTTTGGTGCTACCCCGGCAGCGCAAGATCCAACCGCGCTAAGAAAGACCTGTTCCACCAAGAGCTTACATTGTTTGGCAGCCCACTTATGCAAGCTCCCCTTCAGTTGGAAGGAACAAAAAAAAACGAAGGTGGGCCTCCCACTCACAATCCTGCCAATTGAGTGGGGCAAGAAGCCCAGAATCTATACACACAAATTCAGCCTTGACACAGTGACGGCCACCCGAAACTTACCCTGCTATCTGATCCCGGAACACCGCGGAGGTCTTCGCGACTCAAGGGTATTGGGTCGAAGTAGTTCCGGCAGTTAATGCGAGGCTCCGCAGGAACAGCTGTTCTCCCCACCCACCGGTGCTGCGTGTGGGGATTGAGCAGTGTGAGTTCCTGACTGCGCCGGCTCCCGTGAGAGGTACTTCCAAAAAGAAAGCACCCCTTCCAGCGACTGCGGTTACCCCCCACCGATGCTGCGAGGCGGTTCCTGCAAAACAAGTAGCTGAGTCAAGGGGTAAAGGAGCGGCATAAAGCTCCGGGAACTGAGGTAAAACAATCCGACGTCCGGGACCAGTACAGAGCAGTGTAGCTGGCCACAGAAACTACGCCGGCTGTGTTCACAGAACTGACACAAAAACACAGAGCCACATGGTGAAGACGGGTGAGTCGGGGCGGCTGTTACTGTGATTACATACGCTAGTTGGCCGATAAAAGAAGGTTGGTTAAACTTAAAACGGCCTAGAAAGTCAAAAGGAAGGAAGAAAAAGGGAAAACCCGGGTGGGAACCAGCTAATTGCCTATCTCTAGGTCTGGAACTTTAACACCATTCGAGACAGGAGATCAGAATTTAATGGTTTAACTGTTTCTTTTGAAAAAGAAAGGAAGAAAGAGAGGGGAAAATAAGAAAGAGAACTTAAGGCTTGAACTATGATACCTGGAAATTAGCTATTCCCCTCGAAGCAAATGAGCTATAACTCTGCTCTATTATACCCTCAGTAAATTACTGACACTAGCAAACCTCAGCCTTCTTACAAACACTGATTTGGGTTTTTTTTCTCTTGTATTGTTTTCAATGCTTGCTTAGATTCTTCTGTTTTTCTGTTTATTCAAGCTGTTAAAATCATATACAGGTGCTAGCTGGGTCAGAAATTCAGGAGATAACTGGCGATGTGAATAATAGCTGGCTTATACACTAATTTATCATATAATACATAAGAATGAAATATGTTGTGTAATGGTTAAGATATAAAACACAATTAATGTATCCATATAATCTGCATTCCTCCTGGAACAATTAGGAACTGGTTTAGTTCTACTGTTACACAGAAATCGCTGTCACTGTTAAGGGTTGCTTATGTTATAAATCTTTATTCAATATTGATGATAGGTAAACCGCAGGGTTTTAAGCTCCTGAGCTAGCTTAATGATGTGAGTAAAAAGAAAGAAATAAGAGGGAACGGATATCTCGCTGTTCTAGCAATATATTGTTGAACTCTGCAAATACTGAAAATAAGGTGCTAAAGTTAAAACACACGATCTTACACAGGTATAAAAGCAATATTTTGTTACAAGAGATAAGCAAGAGCTAAAGTGGTTTTATCATTTCAGAGCAAAATCTTGGCGTTTTTAAGCCTGTCAGCCTGTGGTGCTGGCATTAAGAAGCCAATATCATGTATATAGATCTAGATTACTTCGTGTAAATGTTTAGGTATATAACTCAGTAATAGCATTGAAGTAACTTAGAACACTTCCAAGGTATCCAGGGCCTGGCCCAGCCATACTGCCTCTCGGAAATCACTGTGACTATTAGGAGCTATTTTTTTTTTATACCAAACTGCCAGTGACACTGATAGGCAGAGGCAGGGGTGAAAGTCCTGGATAGGGTATTTGATGAAAGAAAAGCGGTCTAACGGTACAATAGTGGAAAATTCAGTGTTAGGACTGCCAGCTAATAGTGTGGAAGACAGTGAGCCAAGGTCCAATGATCCTTAATTGGATTACCTATTATTCCACACCCCTGGGGAAAATTCTAAAATAATCCATCTAGAGGCTAGGGACAAGCAGTTGTAACCCACCCCCTAGGGGGCTATCAACGGGTACACCCTCTTATCTAAGGAACATACCTAATATGAGGTATATCTAAACCACAAAATATTACAAAAATCCTCCTCTAATAAGTATAGTAATTAGGAGCAGCAGGGGAACCTAGTGGCTCGCACAGACCAGCTGGCAGTTTCTTAGTTGGTCGTGAAACACACTTAGGTCAAACACACTTAACAAACATACTTGGCCTGACAGGAGCCTAAGCTTTGTTGACAACCCAACAACAAGGGTACTAAAGATAAACATCTAACTTAGACTAAGGCTTCAGAGTGCTAAATCCTTGAAACCTTGGTTTCTGGCACTAGAACACATTTAACACTTTGGTATATCTTGGCCACAGAGAGGGCCCTTAACTTTTGTCACCTCACTACACTTCACCCCCCTTGTTTTTCACATATCACCCTTTTTGTGACACTGTATTTCTTCAAAACCTAAGCACTTTCCCTCTTCACCTCTTTTTCCCTTCCCCCCCTTTTTTTTTTTTCTTTTCCTCCTTGTCTTTCACATATCACTTTTCTTGCGACACTGCATTCCTTTACAGCCTAAGCACTTTCCCTCTTCACCTCTCTCCCCCTTCCCCTCCCCCCCCCTTTTTTTTTTTTTTTCCCCTCTTTCTCCTTTCTTTTCACATATCTTTGTATACACTCCCTCACCGTGTATGGATACATTTATCACTTCACCATCACTCACGGGAAAAAATATTCCAGATATGGCAGCCAGGAACAAGGACCGTAGGAATAAAATCCCGCCAGGGACAACGGCAGACACGCCTATAGAAACTACTCCCTTGAAGCCACATAACCCTTCGATTCCATATGAATCAACAAATCTTGTTGCAAGCATACTAGAGGCCATTACTCCAAAATTTGACCTACTAAAAAGTGAAATCAGACAAGATATCTCGTTACTGACCCTAGAGATTAGACAGTTTTCGAAAAGAATCCAGGAGGCAGAGCAGAGAATTTCGGATTTAGAGGATACATCAAATGCTTATTTTTCTAAAACCGAAGATCATCATTCTGAGATCTTGAAACTAAAAGCCAAAATTGATGATCTAGAAAATAGATCAAGGAGGAATAACCTCAGAATTGTAGGTCTCCCAGAATCAGTTAAACAGGAAGAACTTATGCAGGTTATGACGCATACTATACCACAACTGTTAAAAATCCCCCCAGCACAAACACCTGTTCTAGTCGAAAGAGTTCACAGACTGGGGAGGGCTCCCGACTCCTCAAATAACATAGCCAGACCCAGATCAATCATAGCAAAATTTCTGAACTATCAGGACAAAATGATGTTCCTCCAATTTTATCGCAAGAATCAACCTATTTTTTATAATGGAGATAAAATTTTGTTATTTCAAGATTTCTCTATAGAAACCTCCACAAAGAGGAGGGAGCTCTCCCCGGTTTGTGGTAAGATGCTGAAGATGGGATGGCAAGCTACGGTCATCTTTCCAGCAAGGCTAAAACTTACACTTGAAGGTCAAACGTTTTTCTTTGACTCAGCAGCTGATGCTGAAAAAAAGATAACAGAATATGGGGCTAAATGATAAATTTAGTGTAAGAATTAGGGATTATTTTAGTTTTTGGTTAATTGCATGGGGTGGTTCCCCTCCCCCCCCCTTTTTTTTTTTTTTTTTCCTCTCTCCTTCTTTCTTTTTTGTCCGCTGTCCTTCCCCTTGCTCCCCCCCCCCCCCCCCACCCGCCGTGGGTCTCAGTCAATTCAGGAGTATCCTGTATTCACATAAGTGCAATTTTTTTAGACATATATGAACAACACAGGGAATAAGGAAATTAAAATTACCTCATGGAACATAGGCGGAATTGCATCACCTATTAAACGCAAAGCAATTCTGACACATTTACAGAAAACCCAGTCCCTCATAGCACTACTTCAGGAAACACATCTTAACGCAGAGGAATCACGGAAATTGAAAGCGTCCTGGGTGGCGGAATGCATCTTTGCACCCTCACTCAATAGGAGAAAGGGAGTCGCAATCTTGATCGGGAAGAAATTAAGCTATGAAAAATTAGATACATTGATTGACCCAGACAGTAGATTTATAATCTTAAAATTGAAAATATCAAATTCAATATACACCATATGCAATTTGTATGCACCAAACATAATTGAGTATGGGTTTTGGGACTCTCTTCAAGCGAAACTATTGCTAGTAGCGGAAGGTCACTTAATAATAGCAGGGGACTTTAACATGTCCCCTCGAGCTCCAATTGACAGATTGAGATTTGGGCTGAAACAGAAGATAAACAAGAAGGACAAATTGGAAAATAAATTATTCAATTCTATCATGAGAAACTTAGCAGTTAGAGATATTTGGAGGGTTCAGAATCCCGATAGTAGAAAGTACACATGTTGTTCTAAAACAACAAAATCCCTATCGAGAATTGATCTCATGCTAATCAATGATAGCCTCTATCACAAGGGGGTCAAAGCTCATATAGAGGAAATCCTACTATCCGACCATGCGCCAATCACATTAAACATTCCTAACTTGAAAATTGGCTTTAAGAGACAGGCATTTTACTACCCAAAATATCTTAACAAGAATGTAAAATTCAGACTGTGGCTCAAGGAAAGGTGGGAGGATTATTTTCGTAACAATGAAGATTCAGTGGCGAGTCCACTGATTCTGTGGGAAACAGCAAAAGCGGTACTGAGGGGGGATATAATCGCACACATGGCAAATATTAAAAAAGAAACACGCAGGAGGGAAAAACAGGTAATTAACATGGTTATTAATGCTTATAATAGATACATAAACATATCTTCCGATGAGAATTGGAGAAAATACACCAAAGCTAAAGATAACAGAGACACTTTTTTACTTCTCAACTCAACTCAAGCAGAGTTAAGATACCAATCTAATTTTTATAAATTCGGTAACAAATCGGGTAAACTACTGGCTAAACTGGTTAAGAATGCGAGATCTTCAAAAACTGTGGAAACTATACGAGTTAATAAAACACTGCTCACTTCACCGGAGGAAATATCTGAATCCTTTTATTTATATTATAAAGCAATTTATGCGGCAAACCCAGTAAATACATTTATAAAGGAGAGTTTTTGGAAAGATATCACACTTACGAAAGCATCTCCTGAATTCAACCTGGCGTTGAACGCCCCAATAACAGAGCTGGAAGTAAGCCAAGTAATTCAAGCTTTGAAAACAGAGAAAGCGCCTGGCCCTGACTCATTGCCAAATGAATTTTATAAAATTCTAGATGAAGCAATCACTCCGCATCTGACTATTCTCTTTAATTATCTGTTCCAACAGAATAATCAAATACCTCCTAGCTTTTTGGCATCACAGACTATATTAATACCTAAATCTGGCAAAGATCCACAATGCAGAGAGTCGTACAGACCCATTGCATTGCTTAACACAGATTATAAAATATTTGCTTCAATTTTGGCCAAAAGAATGCAAAAAGGTCTAGGGGATTTGATTCATAAAGATCAGGTGGGGTTTCTTGTAAAAAGGAGCTCTTCATCTAAAATTAGACAAATTCTTCTAACTATTGATTATTTTAAGAACAGTGAAAGGAAGACAGCGGACAATCCAATGGATGCTGCGATAATAGCGATCGACGCCGAGAAGGCGTTCGACCGAGTCAGTCATGATCACATTCTAACTACACTGAAACAATATGGATTTCAGGATAAATTTCTAAATCTTGTAAATAATCTATGCAAGCAGGCAACATCAAAATTGGCCATACACGGGCAAGAGTCACAGACTATCCGACTGGAACAGGGCACAAGGCAGGGATGTCCGCTTTCCCCCCCTTTTATTCGATCTAGCGATTGAACCCCTGGCCGAAAAAATTAGAATGCACATCGATGGTATCAGGATTAATAAACATGAGTTAAAGGTGTCTCTTTATGCGGACGATCTACTGGTGTATGTCTCTAATACCTCTCGGAATATCCCAAGAATTCTTGAGCTAATTGAACAATTTGGCCAATTCGCAGGATACAAAATGAACAAACAAAAAACAGAACTACTTTGGTTAAGGACGACTGAAACGTCATGCTTAAATAATCCATTCAAGACTGTTCGGGACTCGCTCAGATATCTGGGGATATTTGTCTCAGCAAACCCTCAGGAATGGTATTCCTTAAATTTCACCCCAATCTTTGCACGTGCCATCTCTCTTATGAGAGATTGGCAGAATCTACCTCTTTCCCTCTCGGGGCGCGTAGCATTATATAAAATGGTAATCTTGCCAAAGATATCATATACTCTTCAAAACCTCCCGCTTCTTATAAAAACGCAAGATATCAAGAAATTTAACATGGTTCTGCGGAAATTTATTTGGCAGTCAAGGAAACCCAGAATTGCCTTGCATAGGTTATACCTGAATAGGCAATTTGCTGGGCTGGCTCTTCCAAATCTGTATCTGTACAATCTAGTCTTTCTGGGCCGCACGGCGGCAGATTGGGTAGCAGAAGCCGATTACTTAACAGATAATAAGTTAGAGGATAGTGTAACCTTCCCTTTAAAGCCGGTATCGCTCCTACACACACCAACTCACCTAATGCCTAAACAGGTGAAAAATTTTAAAACTATATATGTAATAATTCAGGCCTGGAAGAAGATAGGCACATTGCTGGGAATAAATACTAATATTCCCAGGTATCAAACCTTTTTAGGTAATATAGAATTTCAAGAGGGTTCTCAAGCCCCGCACCTGAAAAAGTGGCAGGAGCAGGGGCTTAGTCAGGTTGCACAGCTCCATCACTCAGAGTCAGGAATTATTAAATCTTTCCATGAACTAAAAATGGAATTCAATCTTAGTAATAAAGATTTTTTCGCCTATCTTCAAGCTAGGCATTACACTACTCAGCTACATGCCCAATACAACTGGAAGTGGACGTGGGGGAAGCTGGAGTCCTGGCCAGCCCTGATTAAGGCTGGACGTGGCTCCATCTCCCCATGGTATATCCTCTTGAACTCGCAGAAAGGCCTCAATAATGTTGAAATACTAGCTCAAAAATGGTCAGATCAACTCTCCATGAACATAGACAAGGAAATACATATTATGAGATCCTTCACGCTACTACGTAACACTACGATATCCGAAACATGGAGAGAGTCCCATACAAAGCTCATATCTCAGACATACTATACGCCAGATAAAGCATATAGATGGAACAATGCCGATTTTAAAAAATGCCCAAAATGCAGTTTACTGGCAGCAGACTTATTGCATATGATGTGGCACTGCCCAAAGATAGAACAATTTTGGCGCAAACTAGAGTATTGGTTAGTAAAAGTGATAAAAATAAAGCCTCTTAAATTTACCCCTACAAACATAATTTTTTTGTCAATCAATAAGGAGGATTTCAGAGATGCTAAAATATTAAATCTAGTAGTTCTTGCAGCAAGAAATCTGATTTTTAAGAAATGGAAAACTAGATTTAGTCCCACGGTGAACGAGGTTAAAAACTATCTTAAAAAACAATACAGAGTTGAACAACTCGCCACAGATCTAAACTCAGAGGGTGAAATTGTAACATTTTTTAGTAAATGGTCAAAATTCATTAAAAGTTTCACGCCAAGCGAAATAGAGTATATGATAAGCCCATTTCAAAACTCGGAAATAGTTCTCCTGGGTATTTGGTAAAGTGGGGGCGGTGCAGAGGGGGGGGAAGAAGTCAAGCAATGAGGGGGGGTTTTCCTTTTTTTTTTTTTTTTTTTCCTCTCCCTCTTTTTTTTGATCACAAATATTTTTCTCACTTAATGACAAGGCTATCCCCAATACCCTAGGTAAGTTAAAGAAACCTTGTTGGTTTAGACAGGTTGAGCTAATACTAGATGGATCTTTATTAGACAGTCACCAGAGAAATCAGGTTGCTGACACCATTTATTTTTTTCTTTTATTTTTTTTTCCTTCATGGGAAAAGCTCATTTATGATATGTTGTGTTATGTTTGCTTGTCTCTTTTCAAAGATAATCTTTCATCTTGACATTATTGAATAATTTGATGAGTATGTTTATATATTGTTTCAAAGCTATCTAGCCACCGGAAAAGCGTTGTAAAACAAAAAACCATGAGGCTTTCTTTTTGATTTGGAACTCTAATTACGATATACAACCGATTATTTTGATACTGGAATTAAGTACAAATTATGTTACAACTGTATATACTATTTGATGTTATCTCTCTTAGGTTTGTATGTCAAGAGTATATATGCCTCAATAAAAAACTATTTATAAAAAAAAAAAATTACATTTCCTATTTGAATCATGAAAGTTTTTTTTGGACTTGACTGTCTCTTTAAAAAAAAAACTAACACTAACCCCCGATGATCCACTTACAGTTTTTGAAGACCGGACATCCATCTCCTGAATAGCCAATAGAATGCGAGCTCAATCCTATTGACTGATTGGATCAGCCAATAGGATGAAAGCTCAATCCTATTGGCTGATTGCAACAGCCAATAGGATTTTTTCCCCTTTAATTCCTATTGACTGATAGAATTCTATGAGCCAATTGGAATGTAAGGGATGCCATCTTGGATGACGCCACTTAAAGTGAACTTCAATTTCCAGTGATGATCGGAAGAAGAGGATGCTCCCCGCCGGATGTCTTGAAGATAGACCCGCTCTGCGCCGGATGGATGAAGACAGAAGATGTCGTCTGGTTGAGGACTTCTGCCTGCTTGGATGAAGACTTCTGCCGCCTGGATGAGGATAGATGTCCGGTCTTCAAAAACTGTAAGTGGATCGTCGGGGGTTAGTGTTAAGTTTTTTTAATGGGTTTATTGGGTGGGTTTTATTTTTAGCTTAGTGTTTGGGCACCGTAAAAGAGCTAAATGTCCATTTAAGGGCAATGCCCATCCAAATGCCCTTTTCAGGGCAATGGTTAGCTTAGGTTTATTTAGATAGAATTGTATTTCGGGGGTGTGGTTGTGTGGGTGGTGGGTTTTACTGTTGGGGGGTGTTTGTATTTTTATTTTTTACAGGTAAAAGAGCTGTTATCTTTGGGGCAATGCTCCGCAAAAGGCCCTATTAAGGGCCATTGGCAGTTTAGTGTAGGCTAGGTTTTTTTTAAATTTTTTTTGGGGGGGGGGCTTTTTTATTTTTATAGGGCTATTAGATTAAGAGTAATTCGTTTGTATTTTTGATAATTCCGTTTTTTATTTTGTGTAATTTAGTGTTTGTTTTTTTGTAATTTAGATAAATGTATTTTATTAATTTAATTTTTTTATTTTGTATTGTTAGGTTTTAGTGTAAGGCAGGTTAGGTTTTATTTTACAGGTAACTTTGTATTTATTTTAAATATGTAGCTAGTAAATAGTTAATAACTATTTAATAACTAGTCTACCTAGTTAAAATAAATACAAACTTACATGTGAAATAAAAATAAAACCTAAGATAGATACAATATAACAGTTATTTTGTAGCTAGCTTAGGTTTTATTTTATAGGTAAGTATGTATTTAGTTTTAAATAGGAAATATTTAGGTAATAATTGTAAGTTTTATTTAGATTTATTTTAATTATATTTAAGTTAGGGGGTGTTAGGGTTACGTTAGGGTTAGGTTTAGGGGCTAATATATTTATGTAGTGTTAGTGATGTGGGAGGCCAGAGGTTTAGGGGTTAATAGCTTTAGTATAGTGGCGGGGCGACATTGGGGGGCAGCAGATTAGGGGCTAATAAGGTGTAGGAAGTTTGGCGGCGATGTTAGGGCCAGCAGATAAGGGGTTAATAAATTTCTGTAGGGTGCGGCGGATGTTGGGGGGCGGGCAAGATTAGGGGTTAATATTATGTAGGTTGAGGCGATGTCAGGGGCGGCAGATTAGGGGTGTTTAGACATGTTTTGTATGTTAGCGTGTTAGGTTTAAACATAACTTTTTCTTTCCCCATAGACATCAATGGGGCTGCGTTACGGAGCTTTTGTTTCTGAGATCGCAGGTATTAAGCTTTTTTTTTACCGGCTCTCCCCATTGATGTCTATGGCAAAATTGTGCACAAGCACGTCAAAGCAGCGCTTGTATTTGGGTGAGGTATGGAGCTCAACGCCACCATATCGCCCGCATAAGCCGGGTTTTTTAAAACCTATAATAGCAGCGATATAGGGAGGTGAAATACCGCCGCTTTTGTGGCGGTCGTTAATTTCCCTATAGCGCTCAAAACTTGTAATCTAGCTGTTTGTTAATTGATGGTATATTTGAAGCTCCACTGGTGCTCTGAGCAGCTGCAGCATTTAAAATGCTGGTGCACTGAGAATATCTATAGTAGCTATACTTCACATGCACATGCAGAGAAAAATGTTAACACTTAAACAGTGCTATCTTTCTCTAGTATACTTTTTGCCAATACATGTATATTGCAAATTTATTTCTATTCAAACATGTAATTCATCTATTTGCATTAAAATTTTGACTGGAATGTCCCTTTAATTAAAGGGACATAAAAAAAATTGAGATTGTAATATTAAATACTTAATTATGGATTTGTAAACACAAAACAAAGCAACTTTCTACTGCACTTTCATTATGCATTTTGCTCCTGTTTCCAGTAATTTAAAGGGACAGAAAACACCAAAAATGTTATTGTTTAAAGAAATAGATAATCCTTTTATTTACCATTCCCCAGTTTTGTATAACCAACACTGTTATATTAATATACTTTTTATTACCTTGTAGCTAAGCTTTTGCAGACTGACCAATTATGTTTTGACAAACTTGCATTTCAGGCAATTAGTGCTGACTCCTAAATAACTCCATGGATGTGAGCGCGTTATCTATATGGCACATATGAACTAGCACAGTATAGCTGTGAAAACTGTAAAAATGCATTCAGATAAGAGGCAGCCTTTAATGGCTTAGAAATTAGCATATGAGCCTACCTAGGTTTAGCTTTCAACTAAGAATACCAAGAGAACAAAGCAAATTTGATGATAAAAGTAAATTGGAAATTTGTTTAAAATTACCTGCCCTATTTGAATCATGAAAGTTTAATTTGGACTTTAATAACTCTTTAAATCTGAAAATGGTGAATGTTCCAGTTCTTAGAATTGGAAGTATACAATGTAGACTTCATAAGCATAACCCTGCTAACGTTACTACAAAACAAAATGACAGTGGCAAGCCTTGTCTACTTCAGTAAAAACTCTGGATTGGCTCTATAAGGTAATGCAAATGATGAAAAGGTGTTTGGTTATTGAAAACAATTTGCAGCAAACAAGACCAATGTGTTAATCTAGTGCAAGACAACATAAAAGTATTTTATATTCAAGTTTTTTCAGCAAAAAAAAAAAAAAAAAAAGACTAACATTTACAAATGCTGCTCTTTAATTTGCATGTTAGAACAACATCCCTTTAATGCAATCTCAATAAATAAAATAAGGGTTGTCTCTCATGAGAAGAGTCCTTCAGTTATAGTTACTACTTTGTAGTAAAACTTACAGGAAAACCCAGTGAGCCAGAGAGGCCGAATTTAGACTCTCACAAAGAACTGTAAAGTGACATGAAACCTAAAATTTTCCTTTAACGATTCAGATAACATTTTAAACAACTTTCAAATGTACTTATATTATGAAATTTACTTCATTCCTTTTGTATCCTTTTTTGAAGGAACAGCAATATACTACTGGGAGCTAGCTGAATATTTTGTGTCAGCCATTGACAAGAGATATATGTGCAGCCATCGCCAGCTAGCTCCCTATACTGCCTCACAATCTAAAGTTAGAGGGTAGCAGATTCAGGAGAAATTTGAGGAAGCATTGTTTTACAGAAAGGGTGGTAGATTCATGGAATAAACTTCCATTTGAGGTGGTAAACACAAAGACTGTAAAGGAATTCAAATATGCCTGGGACATGCATAAGGCTATCCTAAGAAAAAAGTAACATGTAATATGGGTAGACTTGATGGGTCTTTTTGGTTCTAATCTACTGTCAAATTCTATGTTTCTGCTCCGGAGCCTACCTAGGTATACTTTTCAGCATGGATGCTAAGAGAACAAAGCAAATTAGATGAGAGAACTAAATCGTAAAGTTGCTTAAAATGATATGCTTTATCTGAATCAGGAAAGAAAAAATGTTGTGCTTTTTGTTTTTTAAAACTGAAATGCAAGGAATAATATTTCTCTGTTTTCAAAATATGTAAATACAAGTAATTTAATGCAGCACTAAATGTATTGATCCACTCTATATACTGACTATTCATATCAGTGTAATATGGTGTTGTCTAACATGTCTGTGTGATAATTTGTGCTAAATGATTATGCAAAATTTGAAGATAAATTTTGTCCTTATTGTCTGTATTCTGTAGTGTTGATCTACAACTTTCTGTTCTCTAGACTTTGGAATATTAACTATTAAACCTTCAACATTTCTTCTGGAAGGAGACATCCTCATAGCTGCATGAAAAACATCTTGTTGTTGAGGAGCCAATTGCTTCACACTTTCATGTAATAAATTTAGGAAGCTGAGAATCTTTATATAAATTCTGTAGCTTAGGGTAATAATACACAGTGGCTTGCTCTCTTTCATAACAGTTAGTAACAGATTTATTTTAGTAATGGTAAAGCGTATTACCATTAAATTTGATCAGCAAGATGTTGGCTCATCCTAGTATAATATTGTGTGATTTTAAACATATTCATTTTGTGCATCTGCAGTGATTGGTTACAGTTTATACATTTTTTTAAATGTAATTTCAATACAAATTTTAAATTTTTCCATTAAATATAAATGTTGCAGAACAAATATTTTATGATTTTTAATGTAATTTAACAATACAATTTTGTATTGCATCTTTTTCAACATTTATATTATTCGTTTCATATAATTTTTAAATGACAACTTTTTTGATCCCTATTGTAATGTATATATCTCCTTTGCATACTTAAAAGAAGAGAGGATCCCTTTGTATATTTTCTTTATTTAAAAATACCAAAACTTATTTTCCTTCTATTTTCCAGTTATTTTGTGTTTCCTCCCCATCCCCATTAAATACAGAACAAGAGAATGAAAAGGCACCCGGTCCCCAGACAATCACAAAACTTTCACAGGACTCTCAACAATAAAAGCTTCAAGAGACACTGAACCCAAATTTTTTGTTTTGTGATTCAGATAGAACAATTTTAAGCAACTTTCTAATTTACTCCTATTATCAATTTTCTTCGTTTTCTTGCTATTTTTTTTCAAAAAGAAAGTCCAAAACCCTGGACAGCACTTGTTTATTGGTGGATGAATTTATCCACCAATCAGCAAGAACAACCCAGGTTGTTCACCAAAAATGGGCCGGCATCTAAACTTACATTCTTGCTTTTCAAATAAAGATACCAAGAGAATGAAGAACATTTGCTAATAGGAGTAAATTAGAAAGTTGCTTAAAATTGCATGCTCTGTCTGAATCACAAAAGAAAAAATTTGAGTTCAGTGTCAATTTAAGCGTTTATTCCGCATAATTGCTCCATCATTATGGCATCCAAAAAGTAATGTATACTTCACAGAAAAAGGCCAAACATGTCTTGTGACCGATCGGTCATTGAAAAAGTCCAGTATTTCATATACGAAACATGTTTGATATTTTTCTGCGAAGTGTACATTACTTTTTAGATGCCGTAATGATGGAGCAATTATGCGGAATAAACACTTATGCTTTTATTGAGTCCTGTGAAAGTCCTATGATTGTCTGGAGACCGGGTGCCTTTTCGTTCTGTTGTTCTGTGTATTCTGGGAGGCGTTTAATAGAGCGCTTTGGATTGCCACCGGATGATGACATCGTCTGTATGGGACCATGTGAGTAGTGAGCGTGTCTCTATGGATCGAGTCAATGTGAAGGTGGCTGAATAGTATAGGTGACTCTTTCTGTTGGTGCGAGTTGGTTGGTAGATAACAAGTGTAGTGCTGTTAGCAAAATGAACAAAATTTGCAAACAGCTATTAGTGCGCCTAAAGACCTAGGGGCCGATTTATCAAAGCGGCAATCTCGGCGCATTCGCTGGAGTCAATACGCTTGCCAGACATCCCTGACGCAAATCTACGTACGACGACCTTATTTATTAAAAAGTTTGTCAAAAACGTGAATCAAGTACGGCGCAATGAGCATTAGACTTTTGATAAATAAGAGTCATCAGTGTTGCGGATATTCTGTTTTTTTTAAACTCTATTTATACCATTTCATTACTGTCCATGAACAAGCACATTTCTCTAAAGCTAATATTTTATTTTTCATCTGTTAATGTCCAAGAAATAGCTAGGTTTATACCTGAACAAAACAATAATATCTCATAGAAAGTTATTTTTCTATTTATTTGTTATACAAAAAAATCTGATATATATTTTCACATAAATTAATGTGTATTTGTATTTTTATAAATCTGGATATGCCTCTTATGGTTTTTTCTTTTTTTAAATGATTATTAATGCTAGAATTTGTACATATATCTTTGCACATACTTGTATGTATATATATATATAAGTAGAAAAGAAGCACTCACTGATTTTTCTTCAAAATATGACAAAGTGGTTTTATTTCAGTTTGTCATATTTTGAAGAAAAATCAGTGAGTGCTTCTTTTCTACTTCTACAAATTCACCGCATAGCACCCTGAGAGCTGTGGAACGTTGGTGAGAGTGCACATACACCTATTTCTTTATATATATATATATATATATATATATATATAGTATATATATATATATATATATATACATACACACACACACGTGTATATATATTTGTCTTTTGCAAACATATTTACATGTCCCTAAATTCCTATTTTTTGTTCTAAATAATGTTGTCTTTCATATCTTTTTGTTGCTTTATACCACTATATGTATATAGTGTAAATATATATTTAATCTGAGTAAGAATAATTGTGAATATAACATGTAATCAGGGTATCATATGTATTCACTTGCAATCAATGGATATTTTAAGAGCTAGGCCAGTTTTCTCTCTGCACCTGTGCAACCCTTCCTGATTGCAGTCTAGTTTGAAACACCACCCCTACACAGGTGTTTTAAAATGGGCTGGCATATAAGATGACATTTCTTAATGAACAACAAAAGTGAGTACATCCCTAAGTGGAAATGTCCAAATTGGTCCCAAAGTGTCAATATTTTGTGGGGCAACCATTATTTTCCAGCACTGCATTAACCCTCTTGGGCATGGAGTTCACGAGAGCTTCACAGGTTGCCACTGGAGTCCTCTTCCATGACGACTTCACGGAGCTGATGGATGTTAGAGACCTTGCTCTCTCCCACCTTCCATTTGAGGATGCCCCACAGATGCTTAATAGAGTTTAGGTCTGGAGACATGCTTGGCCAGTAACCTACCTTTACCCTCAGCTGCTTTAGCAAGGCAGTGGTCATCTTGGAGGTGTGTTTGGGGTCATTATCATGTTGGAATATTGCCCTGCGGCCCAGTCTCCAAAAGGAGAGGCTCATGCTCTGCTTCAGTATGTCACAGTACATGTGGGCATTCATTGTTCCCTCAATGAACTGTAGCTCCCCAGTGCTGGCAGCACTCATGCAGGCCCAGACCATGACACTCCCACCATGATGCTTGACTGTAGGCAAGACACACTTGTCTTTGTACTCCTCACCTAGTTGCCACCACACATGCTTGACACCATCGGACCACAGGACATGGTTCCAGTAATCCATGTCCTTAGTCTGCTTGTCTTCAGCAAACTGTTTGCAGGCTTTCTTGTGCATCATCTTTAGAAGAGGCTTCCTTCTGGGCCGACAGCCATGCAGACCAATTTGATGCAATGTGTATGGATATGACACTGAGCATGTGAACTCAACTTCTTTGGTCGACAATGAAAGAAGTTTCTGCCCTTATACTGTCCTCTTGCCTCACTACCTGTCCCCTCAACCCCATCCCCTCACAGCTTCTCCCCTCCCTCTCTTTTCCCCTTACCCCTATATTTACACACATCTTCAACCTCTCCCTCAGCACTAGTATATTTCCCTCATCTCTTAAACATGCACTGGTCACACCTATCCTCAAAAAACCTTCTCTCGATCCAACCTCCCCATCCAACTACCACCCTATTTCCCTACTCCCTCTTGCCTCAAAGCTTCTTGAAAAGTTAGTATATGCACGTCTATCCCATTTCCTTACATTAAACTCCCCCCTTGACCCACTGCAATCTGGATTTCGCCCCCTTCACTCCACAGAGACACCAGCCCTATCTCCTTCCCTGCTAACCCGTGTCACTCAAATCTCATCTTGGATGTCTTCTTACTACCTCAATCTAAATCTCTCCAAAACTGAACTCCTTTCAAAACTGAACTCCTGAAAACTCCATCATTACCCCTACCCCACATGCCGATGTCCTGTGGTCACACTTGACTCAGATCTTTCTTTCACTCCTCACATTCAGTCCCTGACTAAAGCCTGCCACTTCTACCTTAAAACCATCTCTAAAATTAGAGTTTCCTTACACAAGACACAACTAAGATTTTAATCCACTCTCTCACCCTTTCCTGCCTCGACTACTGCAACTCCATCCTCTCTGGTCTCCCTAGCTGCCGCCTAGCTCCTTTACAATCCATAATTAATGTCTCTGCCAGGCTCATCTTCCTTACACATCGCTCTTCATCTGCTGCACCTCACTACCAATCCCTTCACTGGCTTCCTCTTACCTTCAGGATTAAACACAAAATTCTCACACAGTCATTCAAAGCTCTCATCTGCACTGCTCTCCCCTACATCTCAAACCTTGTCTCCAGATACTCTCCCTCCCATCTCCTTTGCTCCGCTCATGATCTCCTACTCTCCTCCACTCTTGTTACCTCCTCACATTCCCATTTACAAGACTTCTCCAGACTGACTCCCATCTTATGGAACTCTCTGCCTTGCTCCACAAGACTCTCCACTAGTTTTAAAAGCTTCAAGCGCTCCCTAAAGACTCTACTATTCAGGGATGCATACAACCAACACTAACCTTCCTATCTCCACTGCTATCCCCTTAAACACCATAGCATGTAAGCCTATGAGCCCATCTGTTTGTAGTTCAACTTCACAAGAGCCGACTACAACAGTGCAACTCTCGGCAGGGTCCTCTACCCATTTGATCCCTGTAAATGATATCTTGTATACCGCCTATGTTTATAGCGCTGCAAAATCTGTTGGCGCGCTACAAATACCTGATAGTAATAATAATAATAATAAAAAAATAAATAATAATAATAAATATATATATATATATATATATATATATACACACACACACAGATATATACATACACATAAACACACACTTTTGAGTATTTTCCAGTTAAATACCTTAAACATTAAATATCAATTTTAATAATTTTTATGGTGTTTTAATATAAATACTTTACATTACAAATGTTCTTTACCTACAGTAGAAGAAAATGTATTTTGAAATATATATTTCTATATCCATCTATCTATCCATCTATCTATCTATCTGTCTGTCTTTCTGTATGTCTATCTATCTATGTGTATATTCATATAGATATATAGTATATTTAACAAAAAAATAATCAGGTATATATAGAAATAGAACATTGGAATGGAAAGTATATATATTAAAAACACAATAAAACCGCTTAAAATTATTACTATTGATTAAAATGATATTTCATATTTTAAGGTATTTAACTTGAAGTATATGGAATAAGAAGTTAACAAGGTTGCGATATCTAACGTCCTGAAGTTAGCGTGCATCGGGTTTCTCTCTCACTCTTTTTTACTTTCAACTTGTAATATGAGCGCTAACCCGCCCGCATTAAAAGTTTACTTTGAGCGCAGTTAGCATAAAAGTGAAAATTTTAGTTAGTGCTTCACCTGTAATCTGACCTATCATTTAGTAAGAAAAAATATTTATTAAAAATAATGGTTTCATTTTGATCTTAAAAAACGCTACTTTTACAGCTGTATTTTGGATTGCTCTTGAGCAAAAAACAACTCACCGCTTGCAGTATGAGCTCAATGAATTTGCTAATAGCGCTTTCTGCACAATCCATTAAAGGTATATGACGCGCTAAAAAGTTTCAGCCATATTTAGATTACTGGTTAAAATATTGAATAATCCACTCATAATATCACATTGTGTGTTATTGTTTGTGCAAGGTTGTGCAAATAAAACACACCCTACAATATAGATTGCCCTCCACTTTTAATCTAGACCATAATTTGTGTCGGTTACACCCTGAATATTATTACTATTGTGTTTAAATGTAAGCAGCAATTACAATCTCAAAATCAGATTAGCACAGGGGTGTGAAAAGCTTTAGTAGCGGAGGGAATACATGTTAGTTATTTTTTTATTATAGTGATCATAGCTTTTAACATTTCCAAGAGACTTTCCAGGTCAGGGAGGTGAGGGGCTTCTGGTAGTGGCCCACTAATGTTTAGTGGGAGGAGCTGCAACAAGAGGGGTGGGGCAGCAGTTGTGCAGTAGGAAGGGCAGGAGGTGTGATGGACAGATTCAGGTGAAGTTAGTGTGTGTCATGTAATGGACAACGGCTGTGCATAGAAACCATATATATTTCCCTGATGGTGGAAAAAGCAAGAGGATCATGGGGGAAGACCTTCAAAACCATAACAATCCAAAAGTCCAGGATTGATGGAAGGTGTAAAAGAGAGCTTCTACCCCATGGACTATCTATGTAACAACTATGTCATTTTTAACTGGTTGCACAAGGTCATGTTTAAACAGTTCTGTCTCTTATGCTTTCTAACAATCTCTTGAGTTAAGTTTCTGTTTTAGTAATAAAAAAAAGAGAGTATCCTCTTCTTGTCTATACTGTGTTCTTAAAATAGATACTGACTCTCCATGTGTTGCTGAAATAATTACTTCTCTATATAGAAAATAGCATTTCCTTGATTTGTCACATCTAGGAAATGCTGAGCTATCATAGGTACATTATTTTTTTTTGCTGCATCTAATACTAAGCATTGTAAATGGTAAATAAATATTTATATATGATAAATAAATATATAGAATATACAAATGGACAATCATGTGGTGATAAAACCTTCTTTACCTTTCACACTGAGAAGATTTACAGCAGAGCTTTCCAAACTTTTCATGTTGGTGACACCAGTGGCGTATTTAGGTTTTGTGCTGCCCTAGGCACTCAGAATCCTGCTGCCCCCCCCCCCCCTTTTTTTAGGCCCCATTTTTGGCCATATCATTTTTTGGCCAGGAAGTAATGTTTTGTTTTTCTATTAAACTATTATTATTTTTTTCTATTAATTCGACTTTATCTGTCCACAGGAAGGTTTTATAAGAGAAACCCCTGGGCAGTTCAATCTGTCATGTCACAAATTTATTTTCTACTCCAGAATTAGTTCTGATCTGCTAGCCCTGTTCCTGCTCAGTATCAAGCAAGTAAAAATGCTCATAGAGTTGTCACATTGCTTCTTGAAAAAAAAAAAATCTTTATTAGTTAATATTGTCCTCCAATTAACTTCATTATATGTATTAGCTATTAAAATGTAATGGTTATTAATGGTTATTTGACATTGGTTCACATTTTTACAAGCCATCTCTGAGGTATTTTAACAACAAAAAAAAGATGTAAATAGAGATATTCAGGAGCTATACATGGATGAGGGTAGGAGAGCTGAGATTTCTCACTTGGTGGAGCCAGCATCTGGCACTTAGGAGATTAGGACCAATTGAAGTTGTCATACATTTTTGCTTTCTCCCCCAACAAACCTCTTTGTTTTGCTCTGTGCTTAAAAGACAAGTCTTCTAATCTAATCTTAATCACACCAGCATCTTGATTAAGATTAGATTAGTAGACTTGTAAACACAGATCAAAACAAAGAGGTGTTGGTGGAGAAAGCAAAAATATATGACAACTTCAATTGATGTGCATGAACAGGTTAAATTATCAAAACATCTGTGCCTGCTTTCCACACATTACATGTTACTACTAGCTATGCCTCCTCTGCTAGCCTAGTGAGTCATAACAATTGTATTGCCTTCTACAGTACTGCCAGTGTCTGATATTTCAGTGTCTGCTTTTCCCTACCTGAGTTAAGTCGTGCAGTGATCCAGTCTGTCCACTAACTCCCTTAATGCGCCCCGCTCCACTCCGTTTCCACTCTCTAAACTGACTTGAGCTGAGTCTTCTGGCTGTTCTCCAATATGCCACTGAACTTCTAGTTTTTCTCTCCTACTAACCGGGCTAACCCCAGTTGCCGCCTGGCCTGGGAGATCACGTGCGCACGCGCGTGACTCCCTCAAGCCGCACTGTCAAAATACATATTTTTTTAAATCCACTGTAGCCACATATTTAATGCAGCGGCTGGGGGTAAGTGCCGCCCCCCAAAATCTGCCGCCCTAGGCACGGGCCTTGTTGGCCTATGCCATAATACGTCCCTGGGTGAAACACTTTTTAGACCTACATTATTTCACAACACAGTAATTCAGTTGTACAAGCAAACAGGTGGTTAAACTAACTTGTTTTAAGAGATACGGACAAATACATAAATTATATAATAACAAAATGTATTTACAAGCAACAGTATGTATGTGCAAGAATGAAAAATAAAAGTTTAATAACACCAATAGCTACTTACTATTTTAATGGGATGTATGAGGATGATGGGATGAACACAGTTTCTGAATATTTGGTGGAATATTAGATAAAGACACTCGAATTTCATCATCAAGCATTTTTAAGCTTCCACTTCCTATCCATATATCAAGAGCAGGAGCAGCAATGCACTACTGGGAGCTAGCTGCAAAAAACCCACAACACTTTGACTTCTGACTTCAGCTCAGCGTTTAAGCTACCGCCCTCAGAGCTCTGCATGTCCGACTGACTGATGCCCGGGCTGCAAACACACTGCTGTCCCACTCACTGACTACACATGTAGTCACAAGCCGATTGAGGAGACTACACGTGCAGTCAGGAGCCAATGTGCCGCCAATGGGCATAGTTTCAGTTCCCGCTGTGCTGCGCCAATAGGTTAAAATGATCTGTAATCCACTAGGTATCAATCATGTGATATGCGTAGCGTGCAGGTAAAAAAAAAAAAATTAATAAAAAAAATTGGTGCTAAAGCAGAGACACACCTACACACTGCAGCCGACACACTAATGTGTCACGACACACTGTTTAGAAAGCACTGATTTACAGAATCACTAGCAGCATTCACTTTTCTCACTTAGGCTCCAATATTCAAAGCTTCAACAGACTGTTGAGAAACTGCCTTTCTGGCCTCGTCAGCCTTGCAGCCTGTCGGTATGTCAATATATTCTAATAAAAGGGGTGTACCTATGAAGTGCCGGTGAAAGGCGATTTGTCTCCCATAGGATATAATGGGGAGAGATACATCTGCAAAACATCGCCAACATCACCACTTGTCAGCACCTTCTGTGGGCGGGGGAAACCCTATTTAAAGTATTCCTACACAGTGCAGGCAGTGCACACACTGAAAACAAAAACTTTTGTTGTGTAGGAACACTTTAAATAATGCCTGTGTGACCTTACTGTAGCTACACCTACACTATCTGCCTCACACTGTAAAGTCTTGCCACTGAAAAGGTGGCGAGACAAACATGGCTGACACCCTACTCATAACCTATACTTGGTGATGTATCCCAATGGAATGCCCAGCTAATTCCCTAATACCCCCTACACCAGAGCTTTCCAAACTTTTCATGTTGGTGACACACTTTTTAGACCTACATCATTTCGCGACACAGTAATTCAGTTGTACTAGCAAACAGGAGGTTAAACTAACTTGTTTTAAGAGATACGGACACATACATAAATTATATAATAACGAAATGTATTTACAAGTAACAGTATGTATGTGCAAGAATTTAAAAAAAGTTTAATAACACCAATAGTTGCTTACTATTTTAATGGGATGTATGAGGTTGATGGAATGAACACAGTTTCTGAATATTTGGTGGAATATTAGACACTCGCAATTTTAAGCTTCCCCTTCCTATCCATATATCAAGAGCAGGAACAGCAATGCACTACTGGGAGCTAGCTGCAAAAAACCCCCACTGACTTCTGACTTCAGCTGAGCGTTTAAGCTGCCGCCCTGAGAGCTTGGTGAGTCTGATTGACTACTGCCCACGCTGCAAACACACTGCTATCCCAGTCACTGACTACACATGCAGCCACGAGCTGTTGAGGAGACTACACGTGCAGTCAGGTGCCAATGTGCCGCCAAAGCCGCCAATGGGAATAGTTTCAGTTCCCACTGAGCTACGCCAATAGATTAAGATGATCTGTGACCCCCTAGGTATCAATCACGTGTCAACCATGTGATATGCATAGCAGACAGGTGGAAAGTCAGAAACCAAAAAAAAAAAACATTTAAAAAAATTAAAATTTAATATTTTTTTTTGCTGAAGCAGGGACACACCTACACACTGCTGCCGACACACTAGTGTGTCCCGACACACAGTTTGGAAAGCACTGCCCTACACCTACGTCATGTCTTAGCTACACTCTCCTGAAACACCCAGCTAACTCCCTAATATCGCCTACACCTATGTAATGTACCAGACTATTAAAGTATAGTAAAAATAACAACTCCCTAGTAAAACTAGAGGAGCTATCTTGCTAAAATGAAATGCATTGTCATATATATAATGCATATTATTTTAAGTATTGTATCTAATTTAAGATGTAATTATTTTTGATTGTTCATTTTATTATTTGATGCCTCGGATCCTACGCAGTGCATTGGGTAAAAGGCGCATAAAAACCTCTCCATGGGATATCCCAATTTCTGGCCATGTTGTAGATAGTTCCAGGTTCCTTTTGCGTGGAGCAGCAGATGCCATCAGTTTCTTTCAAATGTGAACTAAATTTATTGGCTGTTAGCGTGGTGATCGTAAAAGTGTTGAGCACCTTCAACTTAAGGTGGTTGATTCTCCTGAATGGCTTTTTGGTGAGTGGTGTTATATGGATCCGGGGTTGAAGTGCCAGTACCTTTTTATTGGTAACCGTGTGTGTTCAGGGGTGGTGACGGGTTTTGGCCTGTGTAACCGGAGCACTTGTCTTCACTGATGCTCTGTGGAAGCTTTACCGATTGAGTTGCGGCCACCATTGGCGTAAGATGAGCTGTCTTTGGAACCATGTTCTAGTATAGGTTCTGTACTGGCCTGATTGTAAAAGTTTAATAGATAGTCTGCTGGTGCTCTATCCATTTGTGACTGTATAAGCTATTCAAGCCTATGGCAATATTGGTCTGCAGTTTCAACTTTTCATTTTCCATAATCGCCATTTTCATATAGTTCTACACTCCCCCTGGAATGCCCAGCTAATTCCCTAATATCCCCTACACCTACGTCATGTCTTAGCTACACTCTTCTGAATTGCCCAGCTAACTCCCTAATATCGCCTACACCTATGTCATGTCTTCCCTATACTTCCCCTGGAATGCCCAGCTAACTCTGAAAGAACACCTACACCTACGTAATGTCTGAAATCTATCAGACTATAGTAAAAAACAAAGCTCCCTATTATAACTATAGAAACTATGTTTCTAAAAATGAAATGCATTGTCATGTATAATGCATATTATTTTAAGTATTGTATCTAATTTAAAATGTAATTATTTTTTATTGTTTATTTTATTATTTAAACATAAATATATCATTTAACATGATATATTTATGCTTAAAATAATAGAAATAACAATAAAAATAACTACATTTTACATTAGATACAATACTTAAAATAATATGCATCATACATGACAATGTATAAATTCAATACTAAACAATTAACACCTTACGCACCCTGTCCCCCAGCGCAACCTACACTATTAACATATAATTTGCCATAACCTATACACTGCCACAACCCCCCAATGCAATAAACCCCCTTAGTAACCCCTATACTTAACTACCTCACACCTAGCCCCCTATCTTTAAGCTAACACACTCCCTAAGTTACAAAAAGGAAAAAACACAAAATTTACAAAAAATAACAAAACCTAACATTACAGAAAAAACAAAAGTTAGGAGAAAAAAGAGGGCGCTAAAAGCTAAGTTCCCACCACACTTGGTCAAATAACAGGAAATGGAAATACAAAAATTGAAATGAATACCTTTACTCACAGTAAAATACAATGAATTACAACAGTACACATTAAAATATGAATAATAAGATAGAAGGGACGTCTCCCTTTAAAAATTGGATTACCACCTTAAAAAGTGTGAAAAAAAGGAAAAATATTTGTTAAAATGTTTGAGCGTTATAAAAAGATGCAGCAAAATTGTTACAATGTTAATATCGATCTTGAGTGAAATCTTCACAGTCTTTGTAACAGAGTTTCTTATGTTAGCTGATCGAAAAAATGTTACAGTTCATCAGATAGTGTCAGCGTGAAGTTAGTATAATTGGATTGTTCATAAGAGTTAAACGATCATGTTGAACACCTTGTAATCAGGTTATACTCACACTTTTCCAAATGACTGTAATAACGGTTTGTTAGCTCACACTTTTGGAGATTATTAGAAGTAAACAATATCTCCAAAGTGTTAGTAACCTTTCTTACTTGCTTGAGTCGGCTGAACCAGGTCAGCGTGATTGGAAACTGCTTTCTTTACTCCAAAAATCCTATGCTTGAATCGGCTGAACCCGGTCAGCGTGATTGGAGACAGCTTGTTTTTCCAAACCTCTTATGCGCCAGATATTGCAGGATTCCAAGGGGATAACGAAAATCCACAGACCCGCACTTAGCGTGGATCACGCGCGGGCTACAGAGTAAAACTAGGTACCTAGATTTGAAAATAGAGTAAAGTCCTTTGTTGGGAACAACACAAAGTAAGTCTACGCGTTTCACCCGATAGGGCTTTTTCAAGATACTGGTTAGTTCCCGGGGCAAGGTTTAAATGTTCATTGGAATGTGTTCATTGGTTGTGAGTCTTTCCAATTAAAGGTGGAATTTGATCAAGCTTGTTTATACTTAAGGTGGTATATTATGTTCATTTGAATTGGGTCATCCATTCGTTCAATAAAAGCTGATTCACATAATATTTATAGAAATTTATTGCGCTCAAACTTAGAGATATACTGACATATGTTTGAATGCTCAGTTAAGGTGGTAAAACTCGGTTAAGGTGGTAAAACCAAAGGTGGTATTTCATATTAAAAAATAAGTTTCATATCTATTGGAATGGATAGTTTAATCAACTATTACATAAGAAATAAAAATCATCATAGAAATTATTTTTTAAAATTCTTTGGACATCAGCTTATCACCGTTAGGTTATATACTAAGTGGTTCTAGAGAGTAGAGAATGATTTACATTATATTTAATACAACCTTATAGTAAATTAATCAAACTGTAAAACCTTTTATTGATTACTAAATGTTATAAAATTCTTTTTCTTTTTTAATTTCTAAAATTCTAAAGGATTATTTATCTTTTGTACATTTTTAGAATCATTCTAGAGTCAATGTTATCAGTTCTTCATATAGGGTTTAAGATATTTTCATATATTGTCTATATGTTAATTGTGAATTTATTATATCTTAATTCCTAGAAAAGGGGATAGGTCTATCTCTGAATTAAGGCCTCGGGGGAAAAGGGTGTCAAATTTATAGATTAGTTTGGCTTCTTTTTTAAGTAATTTGCTTTCGAAGTCCCCTCCTCTCCAATCTCCTCTGACCTTACATATTCCCCAATATTTTAAATGCTGTAGATTATTTTTGTGGATCTCTCTAAAGTGTTTGTATAGGTGGGTGTCTAGATTCCCTTTTTCAATATTACAGAGATGTTCCCTGATCCTGTCACGTAAAAATCTGGTGGTCTCTCCAATATAAAATAAATCACATGAACATTTTAAAAGATATATGATACCTTTGTGAGAACATCTTATAATATCTTTAATTTTAAAATCTATATTTGTCCCTGTTATCTGAATGGAGCTAATTTTGCTACTGTACCTACAAGCCCTACATGAAATGCAGGGAAAAAAAACCCTTAAATTATTCCCTCTGAGATCTTGATCTACCATTGTGACATTGGGCTCCATGTACTAAGCTGTCTGCGAGGTCTTCGTGACTATTTTCGTCTAAATTTCTGCGTGCGGATCAATAACCGTATGTACTATCCCACGAATCCATTGAAAACCTTATATTAAAAAACGGCGAGCGAACTTGCCCGCAAATCTTGAATTCTCGTCTTTTTTGTAGCTAGAAAATACTCGCTCGACATAAATCTCGCACAAAACAGGAATTACTAAACTATCTATTTCTACGCTCGTGAATTTCTCCGCACCTACCTCGTTAAAAATCCCTCGCCAGCTAATAGGTGGCGAGCACCATAATAAACAATAGGGTCTATCAGATCAACGCCTACAACTGATTTAAAAGAGGTGTACAATTGAATGGTTACTCACTTTTGATCCTGTTAGCCATATGGAGACACTTCTTCAACTTTATATTGTTCGTCTGATGCAAATGAGGGGTAGAAGGCAAATTCGTCAACCTGATGCCCCAAATCCGGTTCGAAGAAGGCGATTACGAGTACAGCGGGTATTCGAGAAAGCGAGAAGTAGCCATACTTAATTTATCGATAACAATAAAAGTCAGTAAAGCTTCAAGTTCTTGAAATATGCAGTCTGAAAAACTTTATTAAATAGAGCTTATATAGTGCTGCAATATGTTCCCGCGACAAAGCTGACGTTTCTGACACCTTGCAGTCACGTGGGACAAACATGACTGACAGTTTGTAAGCGATTAATAGTACATTCGCAAATAGCGAGGCGTCATATGTATGAATCATTCGCCAGTGCTCGATGCGGATTTGACGCGCCTTTTTTTTTAATAGTTTTTAGTACATATGGCGGGCGGGCAACATCTCGCTAGCTGCGAGTTAGAGCGAGTCGAGCAAACACGTTGTCGGCGAAAAAATTGATGCTTTAGTACATGGAGCCCATTGTCTTTCTTTAGGACACTGGGAGCTAGAATTTGCTTTAGATTTCTGGCTTTTCTAAAAATGATTTTAGGTTTGTATGCTAGAAGATCTCCTATCAAGGGATCTTTTTTAACTATATGCCAGTGTTTCGTAATTATTTTACGTAATGTTTGGTGATCGTCATTATAATTTGTTATTAGTGCTACATCATACTCATTTTTGTTATCC
This sequence comes from Bombina bombina, assembly GCF_027579735.1. Classification (NCBI taxonomy): domain Eukaryota; kingdom Metazoa; phylum Chordata; class Amphibia; order Anura; family Bombinatoridae; genus Bombina; species Bombina bombina. Next base: position 137,058,608 of record NC_069507.1, on the reverse strand, counting down.
CTAATGGCTGATGTGTTTTTCTCTTTATACTGTAAGAGAGAACTTTGTTCAGTTGTTTTAGCTCTAATCATGGCTCCTTCTAGTTCTTGCTCGCTATACCCTCTTTCATAGAATCTCTGTTGGAGGACATTCACCTGGGTCTCAAAGTCTGTATACCTAGAACAATTTTTCTTAATTCTAAGATACTGACCTATGGGTATATTGCCTTTCCATCTTTCATGGTGGCAACTCTTCTTATGTACATACCCATTACAGTATACTTGTTTAAAGAATGTTTTAGAAGCTAGACTACCCTCATCAACAAATAATTCTAAATCTAAAAAAGAAATGGAAGTTTTACTATATTGGTAGGTGAAATGAAGACCCTTATCATTGGTATTCATCGCTTGAAAGAACAATTTCAGGTTTTCTTCCGAGCCTTTCCATATAATTAGTATATCGTCTATATACCTCTTGAAGAGCACGAGGTCCGCGCCAAATTCATGTGACATAAGGAAGTGGTCCTCCCAGTCTCCCATGAATATGTTAGCGTAACTTGGCACGAACCTCGTGCCCATCGCAGTACCCTCTAATTGGAGATAATATCTACCATTGAATTCAAAGTAATTATTTTCTAATATAAATTTTATTCCTTTTAAAATGAACTTTCTAAGATGAATATCCATATCTTTATCTGATTCCAGAGTGTTTTCAATGGCCCTTAGGCCCTGTTCATGATCAATGATCGTGTAAAGGGATGTAACGTCACTAGTTGCAAGGAAATAATTATCTTCCCATTTAATTTTTTCAACTAATTGTAATACTTGAGTGGAATCTTTTAAATAGGTGTTAAGATTTTTAACGTATTTCTGAAGAAATATATCCACATATCTGGAAAGGTTAGATGTTATAGAGCCTATTCCAGATATGATGGGTCTCCCCGGAGGGTTTGTAAGATCCTTATGAATTTTCGGGAGGAAGTAAAAGATGGGGGTTCTTGGGAATTCAGGATACAAATAATTGAATTCATTATCATTAATAGTACCCCCATCTATTCCCTCCTCCAAAATGCAAAGTAAACTTTTCTTAATCTTATTGATCGGGTTAAGTTCTAATATTTTGTATGTTTTGGGGTCACTCATATATTCTGTTTGCTTCTGTTATATAATTAGTTTTGTTCATAATAACAACCCCCCCACCCTTATCTGCTGGCTTTATAATTACATCTTTATCTTTCTGTAGTTTATCTACAATTTCTTTATCTTTTTTTGATAAATTAAAATTGGGCCTCGATTTTTTAGGGTTGAATTCTTTTAAATCTTTTAAGACCATCTTTTCAAAGGTTTCTATGTTAGATCCTTTAGCGTATGAAGGATAGAATTTGGATATGGGTCTAAGGTTAGTATGGGTTCTTTTATCGTCATTATCTGTTACAATTTTAGGGAATTTTGATGGATTTACCTGTCTTTCTATGTGATTCTTCAGAAAATAACGTTTTAGTGTTTACTTTCTGATGAATTGTTTTACATGAATATGGGTATTGAATTTGTTCAGAGTAGTAGTTGGAGCAAATGATAAACCTAATGATAATATCCTTTTTTCATCATTATTCAATTCTTTATTGCTCAAGTTGAAAATACCTGTGTTACCAATAGTTATCTCACTCTCTTTGCCTCTCCTTCTATTCTTTCCTCCTCTTTGTCCTCTAATTGTCTTTTTCTTAGATTTGATGGGGTGTAAGGTTTCTCTCTTTTTTCTAGAGCTGCAAGGTTCTTTGAGGTGCCCTCCCTCGGAGGGCTGTTGCCTAAAAAATCTTTCTCATTATTGATTATCCCGATCTCACATTCGTTATCTAAGGTTGCAAATTTATTGTTGGTTTCTAAATGCCAACTATCCATCCTTGATCTATTTCTCCTATTGTCATAATATTCATCATTTGAGTCATAGTATGAATTTCTTAGTTGTCTTGTATTTTGCCAACAATTATGGTTATTGTGATTTCTATTCTCATAATATTGGGATCTGTACCCATTCTTATATGTATCCCTAAAGTTTTGTGGCATTCTGTTACCATAATAATTTTCAGAGTTTTCATGGTATGTTCTATTGTAATAATTAGGATTGTGACGATATTGTTGGAAAGGAACCTTATATCTATGTGTCCCATAATTAGAACGATCTCTCCAGTTGGTATTGGATTGATATTGTTCAGGATATTGTGTATCATAGGCATTCTCATGCTGGCCACTTTGTATGTTTCTATTCCCATATATCTCAAAAATTTTATTTTTTGGTATATTAGGTGGTATATGACCTCTAGAATGTTGTCTATTAATATGTTTATGTTTATCCCAATCATCTGATTGTGTAGTTTCTTTGTTAGCATTCTCAATTTTGTCTTTCAATTCTTTAGTTTGTTCCAATAAATAATTCCTATCTCTTTCTAATTTTTTCCATTTGGTATCTAGTAGGCCATCTTTTAGTTCTATCAATTTGTTTACTAGAATATTCTGCCTTTCTTTAAAGTTAGGGTGTTCTCTCTTGTTTTCTAATTGGTTTTTGAGATCTGTAATTTTAGTATTGATTTCCTCTAAGGTTTCATTGCGTGATTTTTTTATAATTTCAATCAGTTTTAGTGAAGTTTCTTTTAGTGCCAAATCCCATTCTTTTTGGTGTGTTTTTTTTAAAGTGAACGCGCATGCTTTCTTAAATTTCAAGCCTCTAGGAATTAAATTTAAATAAGTATATTTTTCTAAAAAGACCAATTCCATTTTTTGTTTAATTTCTTTCACCATTAATTTGTCTAGTTCATTGACTAGTTGGTGAAAGTCTAAAAAATTGCCTTGTGGGGGTTCCTCAGTGATATGTGTATTACTTAATTCAGATAATAAATTATCTCTGAATGAAAAAAGTTCAGAGTCCATAGTGCAGAAAAAGTGCTAAAAGACAAGTGCTATGTGAGGTTACTACAAAATTAAAATTAATTAAAAATGGTTAAATGACTATAAATATGTGCAAAAAGCTGCTATACAAAGTGGAAATGAAAACAAGGTGAACACAGAGGTATAGCGCTAATAGCTAAAAGAGAACTAGGCCACTCTAAAACAGTCACCCCAGGACTGTCACGAAAAAGACAAAAGTTAGGAGAAAAAAGAGGGCGCTAAAAGCTAAGTTCCCACCACACTTGGTCAAATAACAGGAAATGCAAAAACAAAAATTGAAATGAATACCTTTACTCACAGTAAAATACAATGAATTACAACAGTACACATTAAAATATGAATAATAAGATAGAAGGGACGTCTCCCTTTAAAAATTGGATTACCACCTTAAAAAGTGTGAAAAAAAGGAAAAATATTTGTTAAAATGTTTGAGCGTTATAAAAAGATGCAGCAAAATTGTTACAATGTTAATATCGATCTTGAGTGAAATCTTCACAGTCTTTGTAACAGAGTTTCTTATGTTAGCTGATCGAAAAAATGTTACAGTTCATCAGATAGTGTCAGCGTGAAATTAGTATAATTGGATTGTTCATAAGAGTTAAACGATCATGTTGAACACCTTGTAATCAGGTTATACTCACACTTTTCCAAATGACTGTAATAACGGTTTGTTAGCTCACACTTTTGGAGATTATCAGAAGTAAACAATATCTCCAAAGTGTTAGTAACCTTTCTTACTTGCTTGAGTCGGCTGAACCAGGTCAGCGTGATTGGAAACTGCTTTCTTTACTCCAAAAATCCTATGCTTGAATCGGCTGAACCCGGTCAGCGTGATTGGAGACAGCTTGTTTTTCCAAACCTCTTATGCGCCAGATACCAATACCAACTGGAGAGATCGTTCTAATTATGGGACACATAGATATAAGGTTCCTTTTCAACAATATCGTCACAATCCTAATTATCACAATAGAGCATACCATGAAAACTCTGAAAATTATTATGGTAACAGAATGCCACAAAACTTTAGGGATACATATAGGAATGGGTACAGATCCCAATATTATGAGAATAGAAATCACAATAACCATAATTTTTGGCAAAATACAAGACAACCAAGAAATTCATACTATGACTCAAATGATGAATATTATGACAATAGGAGAAATAGATCAAGGATGGATAGTTGGCATTTAGAAACCAACAATAGATTTGCAACCTTAGATAACGAATGTGAGATCGGGATAATCAATAATGAGAAAGATTTTTTAGGCAACAGCCCTCCGAGGGAGGGCACCTCAAAGAACCTTGCAGCTCTAGAAAAAAGAGAGAAACCTTACACCCCATCAAATCTAAGAAAAAGACAATTAGAGGACAAAGAGGAGGAAAGAATAGAAGGAGAGGCAAAGAGAGTGAGATAACTATTGGTAACACAGGTATTTTCAACTTGAGCAATAAAGAATTGAATAATGATGAAAAAAGGATATTATCTTTAGGTTTATCATTTGCTCCAACTACTACTCTGAACAAATTCAATACCCATATTCATGTAAAACAATTAATCAGAAAGTTAACACTAAAACGTTATTTTCTGAAGAATCCCATAGAAAGACAGGTAAATCCATCAAAATTCCCTAAAATTGTAACAGATAATGACGATAAAAGAACCCATACTAACCTTAGACCCATATCCAAATTCTATCCTTCATACGCTAAAGAATCTAACATAGAAACCTTTAAAAAGATCGTCTTAAAAGATTTAAAAGAATTCAACCCTAAAAAATCGAGGCCCAATTTTAATTTATCAAAAAAAGATAAAGAAATTGTAGATAAACTACAGAAAGATAAAGATGTAATTATAAAGCCAGCAGATAAGGGTGGGGGGGTTGTTATTATGAACAAAACTAATTATATAACAGAAGCAAACAGAATATTGAGTGACCCCAAAACATACAAAATATTAGAACTAAACCCGATCAATAAGATTAAGAAAAGTTTACTTTGCATTTTGGAGGAGGGAAAAGATGGGGGTACTATTAATGATAATGAATTCAATTATTTGTATCCTGAATTCCCAAGAACCCCCATCTTTTACTTCCTCCCGAAAATTCATAAGGATCTTACAAACCCTCCGGGGAGACCCATCATATCTGGAATAGGCTCTATAACATCTAACCTTTCCAGATATGTGAATATATTTCTTCAGAAATACGTTAAAAATCTTAACACCTATTTAAAAGATTCCACTCAAGTATTACAATTAGTTGAAAAAATTAAATGGGAAGATAATTATTTCCTTGCAACTAGTGACGTTACATCCCTTTACATGATCATTGATCATGAACAGGGCCTAAGGGCCATTGAAAACACTCTGGAATCAGATAAAGATATGGATATTCATCTTAGAAAGTTCATTTTAAAAGGAATAAAATTTATATTAGAAAATAATTACTTTGAATTCAATGGTAGATATTATCTCCAATTAGAGGGTACTGCGATGGGCACGAGGTTCGCGCCAAGTTATGCTAACATATTCATGGGAGACTGGGAGGACCACTTCCTTATGTCACATGAATTTGGCGCGGACCTCGTGCTCTTCAAGAGGTATATAGACGATATACTAATTATATGGAAAGGCTTGGAAGAAAACCTGAAATTGTTCTTTCAAGCGATGAATACCAATGATAAGGGTCTTCATTTCACCTACCAATATAGTAAAACTTCCATTTCTTTTTTAGATTTAGAATTATTCGTTGATGAGGGTAGTCTAGCTTCTAAAAGATTCTTTAAACAAGTAGACTGTAATGGGTATGTACATAAGAAGAGTTGCCACCATGAAAGATGGAAAGGCAATATACCCATAGGTCAGTATCTTAGAATTAAGAAAAATTGTTCTAGGTATACAGACTTTGAGACCCAGGTGAATGTCCTCCAACAGAGATTCTATGAAAGAGGGTATAGCGAGCAAGAACTAGAAGGAGCCATGATTAGAGCTAAAACAACTGAACGAAGTTCTCTCTTACAGTATAAAGAGAAAAACACATCAGCCATTAGGGATAACAAAAATGAGTATGATGTAGCACTAATAACAAATTATAATGACGATCACCAAACATTACGTAAAATAATTACGAAACACTGGCATATAGTTAAAAAAATCCCTTGATAGGAGATCTTCTAGCATACAAACCTAAAATCATTTTTAGAAAAGCCAGAAATCTAAAGCAAATTCTAGCTCCCAGTGTCCTAAAGAAAGACAATGTCACAATGGTAGATCAAGATCTCAGAGGGAATAATTTAAGGGTTTTTTTTTCCCTGCATTTCATGTAGGGCTTGTAGGTACAGTAGCAAAATTAGCTCCATTCAGATAACAGGGACAAATATAGATTTTAAAATTAAAGATATTATAAGATGTTCTCACAAAGGTATCATATATCTTTTAAAATGTTCATGTGATTTATTTTATATTGGAGAGACCACCAGATTTTTACGTGACAGGATCAGGGAACATCTCTGTAATATTGAAAAAGGGAATCTAGATACCCACCTATACAAACACTTTAGAGAGATCCACAAAAATAATCTACAGCATTTAAAATATTGGGGAATATGTAAGGTCAGAGGAGATTGGAGAGGAGGGGACTTCAAAAGCAAATTACTTAAAAAAGAAGCCGAACTAATCTATAAATTTGACACCCTTTTCCCCCGAGGCCTTAATTCAGAGATAGACCTATCCCCTTTTCTAGGAATTAAGATATAATAAATTCACAATTAACATATAGACAATATATGAAAATATCTTAAACCCTATATGAAGAACTGATAACATTGACTCTAGAATGATTCTAAAAATGTACAAAAGATAAATAATCCTTTAGAATTTTAGAAATTAAAAAAGAAAAAGAATTTTATAACATTTAGTAATCAATAAAAGGTTTTACAGTTTGATTAATTTACTATAAGGTTGTATTAAATATAATGTAAATCATTCTCTACTCTCTAGAACCACTTAGTATATAACCTAACGGTGATAAGCTGATGTCCAAAGAATTTTAAAAAATAATTTCTATGATGATTTTTATTTCTTATGTAATAGTTGATTAAACTATCCATTCCAATAGATATGAAACTTATTTTTTAATATGAAATACCACCTTTGGTTTTACCAACTTAACCGAGTTTTACCACCTTAACTGAGCATTCAAACATATGTCAGTATATCTCTAAGTTTGAGCGCAATACATTTCTATAAATATTATGTGAATCAGCTTTTATTGAACGAATGGATGACCCAATTCAAATGAACATAATATACCACCTTAAGTATAAACAAGCTTGATCAAATTCCACCTTTAATTGGAAAGACTCACAACCAATGAACACATTCCAATGAACATTTAAACCTTGCCCCGGGAACTAACCAGTATCTTTATCGTTATCCCCTTGGAATCCTGCAATATCTGGCGCATAAGAGGTTTGGAAAAACAAGCTGTCTCCAATCACGCTGACTGGGTTCAGCCGATTCAAGCATAGGATTTTTGGAGTAAAGAAAGCAGTTTCCAATCACGCTGACCTGGTTCAGCCGACTCAAGCAAGTTAGAAAGGTTACTAACACTTTGGAGATATTGTTTACTTCTAATAATCTCCAAAAGTGTGAGCTAACAAACCGTTATTACAGTCATTTGGAAAAGTGTGAGTATAACCTGATTACAAGGTGTTCAACATGATCGTTTAACTCTTATGAACAATCCAATTATACTAACTTCACGCTGACACTATCTGATGAACTGTAACATTTTTTCGATCAGCTAACATAAGAAACTCTGTTACAAAGACTGTGAAGATTTCACTCAAGATTGATATTAACATTGTAACAATTTTGCTGCATCTTTTTATAACGCTCAAACATTTTAACAAATATTTTTCCTTTTTTTCCACACTTTTTAAGGTGGTAATCCAATTTTTAAAGGGAGACGTCCCTTCTATCTTATTATTCATATTTTAATGTGTACTGTTGTAATTCATTGTATTTTACTGTGAGTAAAGGTATTCATTTAAATTTTTGTATTTGCATTTCCTGTTATTTGACCAAGTGTGGTGGGAACTTAGCTTTTAGCGCCCTCTTTTTTCTCCTAACTTTTGTCTTTTTTGTGACAGTCCTGGGGTGACTGTTTTAGAGTGGCCTAGTTCTCTTTTAGCTATTAGCGCTATACCTCTGTGTTCACCTTGATTACAGAAAAAAACACTAATACCAAAAATTCTAAACCCACAGTTGTGCCTATACTAAAACTATGGCCCCCTTTAAAAAAAAAAAAAAAAAACACCCCAAAATAAAAAACCCTAAACTAACACTAAAAGTTACTATAACAATAGCCCTTAGAAGGACTTTTTGTACGGGAATGCCCTAAACTACAACCCCATTCTACAATAAAAGTACCCCAACCCCCCCAAAAAAAAACTAATCTAAAAAAAAAACCTAAGCTCAGAAATACTAAAAGAAGTTGCTATGAAAAGGCAGTGCCCACAGCTCTTTTGCAGCCCAAAAAATAAAAACCTATTCTAAAAAAAAACTAACCTAAAAAAAAAATTTGCCCTAAAAAGGACATTTGGTAGAGTATTGCCTTAAAGTAATTTCAGGGGGGGGGGGGGGGAATCAAAGCCTTACTCTAAAAAAAATCCTAAACTAAAAAACCTAAAAGTTAAAAAAAAACAACCTAATAATAGAAATAAAAAAGTCCACCCCAATATAAAGTGCATTATTCTGTAAGTGACAAAAATTGAAATGTGAAATATGTACAGTACAAATACAGTAAAACACATAAATACACATATAAACATAAATATAAACATAAATATACATATTTAGACATGTGTATGCGTGTCTGAGACCTCATATCTTTGAGCCCTTATAACTTTTTAAAGCAATATTTCCGATCAGCCAATAGAATGCGAGCTCAATCTGATTGGCTGATTGGATCAGCCAATCGGATTGATCTTGATTCTGATTGGCTGATTCCATCAGCCAATCAAAATATTCCTACCTTAATCCTATCAGCCAATCGGAATTCGAGGGACGCCATCTTGGATGACGTCATTTAAAGGAACAGTCATTCGGTGAGTAGGCGTCGGTTGAAGAGGTTGGATCCGCGTCGGTTGGAAAGAAGATGGCTCCGCTCCAGAAGAAAGAAGATTGAAGATGCGGCTTGATAGAAGACTTCATCCCGATGATGGACTTCCGACTTCAGCCAATGATGGATTTCTTCAGCCGCCGCTTGGATCCAGACTTCAGCCCGAGGATGGACGTCACTCTTCAGCCCCCCGCTTGGGCTTGGATCAAGACATTGGAGGCTCTTCTGGACAGATCGGGACCCGGTGAGGTAAAGATAAGGTAGGAAGATCTTCAGGGGCTTAGTGTTAGGTTTATTTAAGGGGGGTTTGGGTTAGATTAGGGGTATGTGGGTGGTGGGTTGTAATGTTGGGGGGGGTATTGTATGTCTTTTTTTTACAGGCAAAAGAGCTGAATTCTTTGGGGCATGCCCCGCAAAGGGCCTTGTTCAGGGCTGGTAAGGTAAAAGAGCTTTGAACTTTTTTAATTTAGAATAGGGTAGGGCATTTTTTATTTTGGGGGGCTTTGTTATTTTATTAGGGGGCTTAGAGTAGGTGTAATTAGTTTAAAATTGTTGTAATATTTTTCTAATGTTTGTAAATATTTTTTTATTTTTTGTAACTTAGCTTTTTTTATTTTTTGTACTTTAGTTAGTTTATTTCATTGTATTTATTTGTAGATATTTTATTTAAATAATTTATTGATAGTGTAGTGTTAGGTTTAATTGTAGATAATTGTAGATATTGTATTTAATTAATTTATTGATAGTGTAGTGTTAGGTTTAATTGTAACAGGTTAGGATTTATTTTACAGGTAATTTTGTAATTATTTTAACTATTTTAGATATTAAATAGTTCTTAACTATTTAATAGCTATTGTACCTGGTTAAAATAAATACAAAGTTGCCTGTAAAATAAATATTAATCCTAAAATAGCTATAATATAATTATAATTTATATTGTAGCTATATTAGGATTTATTTTACAGGTAAGTATTTAGATTTAAATAGAAATAATTTATTTAATAAGAGTTAATTTATTTCGTTAGAATAAAATTATATTTAACTTAGGGTTAGGGTTAAAATTAGCTTTAGGGTTTAAAAAATGTATTAGAGTAGCGGTGAGCTCCAATCGACAGATTAGGGGTTAATACTTGAAGTTAGGTGTCGGCGATGTTAGGGAGGGCAGATTAGGGGTTAATACTATTTATTATAGGGTTATTGAGGCGGAAGTGAGGCGGATTAGGGGTTAATAACTTTATTATAATAGCGGTGCGGTCCGCTCGGCAGATTAGGGGTTAATAAGTGTAGGCAGGTGGAGGCGACATTGTGGGGGCAGATTAGGGGTTAATAAATATAATATAGGGGTCGGCGGTGTTAGGGGCAGCAGATTAGGGGTACATAGCTATAATGTAGCTGGCGGCGGCGTGCAGACGGCAGATTAGGGGTTAATAAGTGTAGGAAGCTGGAGGCGACGTTGTGGGGGGCAGATTAGGGGTTAATAAATATAATATAGGGGTCGGCGATGTTAGGGGCAGCAGATTAGGGGTACATAGGGATAACGTAGTTGGCGGCAGTGTACGGAGCGGAAGATTAGGGGTTACAAATTTTTTAGAGAGTGGCGACGATGTGGGGGGGCCTCGGTTTAGGGGTACATAGGTAGTTTATGGGTGTTAGTGTACTTTAGAGCACAGTAGTTAAGAGCTTTATAAACCGGCATTAGCCCAGAAAGCTCTTAACTACTGACTTTTTTCTGCGGCTGGAGTTTTGTCGTTAGATTTCTAACGCTCACTTCAGCCACGACTCTAAATACCGGCGTTAGAAAGATCCCATTGAAAAGATAGGATACGCAAATGACATAAGGGGATCTGCGGTATGGAAAAGTTGCGGCTGCAAAGTGTGCGTTAGACCCTTTCCTGACTGACTCCAAATACCGGCGGTAGCCTAAAACCAGCGTTAGGAGCCTCTAACGCTGGTTTTCACGGCTACCGACCAACTCTAAATCTAGGCCATATATAATTAAATGCAATGACTAAGATTTGCAGTGCTAT